>NW_025961125.1:0-39508 GCF_023159225.1 Perognathus longimembris pacificus | reverse complement strand
ACACACACACACACACACACACACACACACATTTTAACCAGACACGGATGGCTCATACTTGTAATCTTGGCTAATGAGGAGGCTGGGATCTTAAGACTGTGCCTTAAAGTCTGCAATGTAGAAATGTTTCTGCATCTATTATTTGCCAATAACTCCATAAAACCTGGAAGTGGAGTTGTGTCACAAAGTGGTAGAGTGGCAGCCATGACTGAAGGAATTTCTGGACAGCACCCAGGCACTGCAATCAACCACACAACCAATCAAAAACAAGAAAGAAAAGAAAAGCACATTTTCATAACTTCAAATCCCGTGCATGGCACTTTGGGTTTTTGTTGGTTTTGTATTGTTTTGGGGGGAGGGTTAGTTTTTTTGTGCCAGTCCTGGGGCTTGCACTCAGAGCTCAAGCACATGCCCTGGCTTCATTTGGCTCAAGTTTAGCACTCTTTCTCTTGAGCCACAGCGCCACTTCCGGCTTTTCCTATATAAGTGGTGCTGAGGAAACCAACCCAGTGCTTCATGTATGCGAGGCAATCACTTTACCACTAGGCCAAATCTCCAGTCCCTCCTTCCACTTTTGAGGGAAATGAATGTGTCATTTTATTTTGGAGTGTGTGTATATATACATGTGTGTACATGTATATGTATATACATATATACATGTATATGGATATATATACTTGTGTACATATGTTTGTGCTTTATCAGAAATTCATTTTAGAGGTTTTTTTTACTTAATTACAGAAGTCAATTTATACACTTTTCTCCCCCAATGACTTTCACCTCTGATCCTTCAGTTCTCAATTCACTGAGAAGGGAAGCTTAGAGTCATGAGCCACTGGCACCCAATTGCGTGCCCACCAGAGATGAGTGGAAATGCCAGCCATTCAGTGACATGGGACACTGCGCCCCACAGCTTTGCAGCTCGAGGTCACCCTGCACATTTGACTCTCTGGCAGGTAGATGCTGAAAACAGGGGTCCACAGGCAAATGGTTCCTGGGCACAACAAATGCCCCATCTGGAACTACACACCAGGCACATAGTAGGTAGCCATTTCCTCTCGTGTTCTCCAGCACACATGCCTTCTTACTTTTTCAATACCCAGGGATTAATGTCTCTAAACCAGACCTCATCACCTGTCTGGAGCAAGGAAAAGAGCGCTGGACATGGAGAAAAAAGGAACCATCAGGAAAAACTATAGGTAAGTGGAAATGAACTAAACAACAACTGCAAAATTCACATGGAATGGATAAGGAAGACAGGACACAGAGAATGGGATTGCAACTTTCTACTAAACTGGAAATGTTAGTAGTGAGTTTTTTTCTTTGGCCAGGCCTGGGAATTGAATTCAGCGCCTGAGTGATGTCCTTCACCCTCTTTTGTTCAAGTCCAGTGTGCTAACTTTAGAGCCTGAGCTCCCTTTCTGGTTTTTAGTTGGGTTATTGGGCACAAAGAAGCTCACAGACTTTTGTCCTGAGGCCGATTTTCAACCACAATCCTCAAAGCTCAGCCTCCTGAAAGCTAGGATGACAGGCATGAGTTATCAGTGTCTTTTTCTTGCTTTCGCAGATGAGCAGTCTGCAGACACAAAGTCCCCACGGAATGCATGTGGGAGAACCTTCAGGAAATTCTCTGCCCTAGCTCTGCACCAGACAATCCACTGTGAAAAGCAACCCTATGAATGTAAAGAATGCCGGAAAACTTTTCGCTACTCCTCGGTGTTGCAGAAGCATCAACGAATTCACACAGGGGAGAAACCTTTCAAGTGTCAGCAGTGTGGCCAGTGCTTTAACCAGCTGTCCAATTGTAGAAAACATTTCCAAATTCACACAGGAGAGAGACCCTACCAGTGCAAAGATTGTGACAAGTCATTTAGACATGTCTGCAGGCTGAAGGAACATGAGAGAACACACACTGGGGAGAGGCCATTCCCATGTCTTGTATGTGGCAAAGCTTTTCAAATATGTTCACATTTAAAAAGGCACCAACGGATCCACACACAAGAAAAATATCACAAATGCAATGCATGTGACAAATTGTACATGCGGCGTGGGAATCTGATCAGACACCAGCAAATTCACATTGGAGAGAAACTTTATGAGTGCAAACACTGTGGTAAGACCTTCTGTTCTATATCCAAATTGAAAGGACATGGCAGGACACACACAGGAGAGAAGCCCTACACATGTGAACAGTGCCACAAATCTTTCAAATCCAGCTCAAACCTCAGAGATCACCAGAGAATCCACACTGGGGAGAAAACTTATGAATGCAACACTGTGGTAAGACGTTCCGGAATAACTCCAACTTTAAACATCATGGGAGGAAACACACTGAAGAGAAGTACTACACCTTTGAGCAGTGCCACAAATCCTTCAAATATGAATCCAGCCTCAGAGCTCACCAGAGAAGCCACACTGGGGAAAGACCCTACAAATGCCATTCATGTAGCAAATCATTTATACAGAGTTCACACCTGAGGACTCATGAGAAAATCCACGTGCCAACGAAACCCTATAAGTTCAAGGAATAAGGAATGGCCTTTCCACACTACTCAAGCCAAAAGAAACACAGAGGAAGCCACACTGGAAGAAAACAGAGAAAACAGAAAAGAGAGAATTCAGAAAAGTATCCAACTAAGCCTGGGCATTACAATGAGCACAGAAAGTAGGAAGGAGAGAAGACAGAAAGGAAGGGGATGGATGATATCAGTAAACCACTGCTCCAGTTCGCTAAAACACAAGAATCCGTACACATAGCTCAAGAATGGATGGCAGTATGGGTTAGCAAACATGAGATTCTGGTTTTGCACTCCAGGAAATGAAGAAAAGAAGGGGAGGCTCAGATTTGGAGGGGGCATGTCTACAGTGGTGGAATGTTTGCCCAGCAAGTTTGAGCCTTATGTTCAAAAGTAACCCTACACAAAGAATGGACTTGGCCAGGCCCTGGTAGCTCACACTTGGACTCCCAGCTGCTCCGGAAGCTGAGACCTGAAGAGCACGGTGTGAAGACAGGCAGGGCAGGAAGGTCCATGAGACGCTTATCTCCAATTAATCATGAATAAAAGTGACCAGAAATACAGCAATGGCTCAAGTGGTAGAACTCCATCTTGAAGCAAAAGAAGTTCAAGGATATTGCCCAGGCTCCGAGATGAAGAAGGGAAGGAAATGGTCAATGTTTAAGGAGACAAACTAGCCTGACCATGGAAGAATGGATACATATTTCAAATAGGAAATTTTACAATGTCCAAAAATATTTGTTTGGGGATGATTAATACATAATTTCAAGCATCAGTAAACAGTGAAAAATTTCTCTTTGAAAGAGTGTAAGTATATTACAAACCTGCAGTTCCTAATGTAAATCTGGGGTCACTGAGTTCTAAGTGCATGGGTAAGAAGGTTTTTTAATCACACTTAATTGCAAGGATTTTCGTGAATGTATAATTGTGTTTTAATCTGTATATACCAGGTGTACAGATGTTTAATTTATAGTGATTCATTTTAATACTTAGTTCCCTTTACTAGGGAGTGGATTTTACCGTTTGAAGTCTGAATGTCAATAAATGAATGGTTAACCTAGCACTCAACTGTCATTTATCTCGTTGTCGAGAATGTTAGGGAACCAAGAGTCAGCCAGGGCCTTACCCCTGGTATGAGACCGCCCCCTCGAAAATGAGTGCCCCCCATAATAAGGCCTCCATTATCCTGGTTCTTTGCTGGAAGAAGTGTGATTGAGGTAGGCAGAAATTCTCCCCATCAGAATGAGCGTCTCCATGGACAAACAAACCCAACACCACTGCAGAGACACAGTGCAGGTGCCCCTGGCCTGTAGGCCTAGGCTCTGGGGTCAGGTGAGGCCCAGCAGTGCTGCTCTGGATCTGAAGTCTCCATCTGCACCAGGAAAGCCTCCATGCTGACCCAGCTCCAGGGAGGAGGGAGTCGGGCAGCAGCAGGGCCTCTGGTCACACGCAAGTCACAGGCCGACTGAACACAGACATCTTGCTGAATTCAGGAGGATTTGAGGCCAGTGGCCAACATGGGCTCAGTGCAGCAGCTCTGCTGACGAGGAAGCACCCACCTCACTGGAGAAGATCCAGAATCTCATCCTCAAAGGTTCCTTTGCACCATGATGGTTGGATGAAGTCGATGCCTCTTGCTGAATGGTGGGCAAAGTCAGGGCCTCTATTCCATGTACATAGGGGTTCAAGGACCACTAATACTCCATGGAACCACTGATATGCCTACGTGTTTATAGGCCAACTAATATTTCATGTGCATATGTAGTCATGGGAGTACTAATACTCCATGTACCAATGTGATCATATGACCATGTACCTTGAAGGGAGTGTTGAGGTAGGGACAGAAGGAGCACCGTCTACTCCTTGAGTTCCAGCTCCAGCACAAGCACAAACCAAATACTGTTAAATCTTTGTGGCCCACAATGCTCCTAGCATTTGAATCCAAGAGCTCTTTTTTTTTTTTTTTTTTTTTTTTTTGCCTGTTCTGGGCCTTGGACTCAGGGCCTAAGCACTGTCCCTGGCTTCATTTTGCTCAAGACTAGCATGCTACCACTTGAGCCTCAGCGCCACCTGTGCCTACTTTCTATAAATGTGTAGCTTGGGAATTGAACGCAGAGCTTCATGTATAGTAGGTGAGCACTCTTGCCACTCCAAGCCCTCCAAGACCTCTTACAGGGAAAAACAGGCTGCTGATGACCACTGAGACCCCACTTAGCCATTGTAGAGTTGCATTTTGGGAAAGACTGAAGGAGCTATTCCAGTTCCCTTCATTCCATATGCTACAGTGCATTTCTCAGAGGCATTGGGTCAGAAGCTATTAGATCTGTGAAGCATTGCATGCGAGGAAAGTCTCAGGGAAAGCCTCTGGTTGGATGAATTTCTCATTGGAATCTATTTACCAAAGGCCTATGGGGCCAACACCAATAGTCTGTGGACTATTGCAAGCTGGGAGAAGAAGAGTTTAGAAGGCCAGCCTTCATGATTGATGCTGTGGGGAGTGTCATGGGGCGGACCGGGTGGGGAAGCGTGGAGAGGATGGGGTGTCAGCATAGGGAGGATGGGACAGAGTGACGTGGATTGGTTGGAACATACTTGGTGGCCATCTTCTCTCCTGCTCTCAGCAGACATGTCACTCAATTTTGGCAATGCCCGGTCCTTAATGTCTGTAAACCAGTCCTAATTACCTGTCTTTAACAAGATGAGAGATTAGAAAGGGAGAGGAATGGAAATGTCAGGGAAATGTAAGTTAAAATGAACAAAACCTGGGCTGGGGATATGGCCTAGTGGCAAGAGTGCTTGCCTCGTATACATGAGGCCTGGGTTCAGTTCCCCAGCACCACATACACAGAAAGCGGCCAGAAGTGGCACTGTGGCTCAAGTGGCAGAGTGCTAGCCTTGAGCAAAAGGAAGCCAGGGACAGTGCTCAGGCCCTGAGTCCAAGCCCTAAAACTGGCCAAAAAAAAAAAAAATGAACAAAACCTCATTCCAAGAAAACACTGAAAATATTGGTGGTGATTGGTTTTTATTTTGCCAGACCATCAACTTAAAGTAGGGGCCTGGGTGCTGTCCCTGAGCCTCTTGTACTCAAGGCTAGAGCTCTAGTACTTGAACCACACAGCTCCATTTCTAGATTTGAGGTATGTTACCGGAGGCTAAGTTTCTCACAGACTTTCCTGCCCAGGCCGACATTGAACCATGATTCTCAGCACTCAGACTCCTGAGTAGCTAGGATGACAGGTGTGAGCCATAAGGCTTCTCTTTTCTTAATGTTTCATTTGGGGATTCTGCAGAGATGGTCCTCACGGAGTGCATGTTATGGAACCTTCAGGAATCGCTCCAGTCTCACTGTGTACGAGAAAATCCACTGAGAAAAGCAATCACTCCAGGGAGAATCCTCACTCATGCAGACACCGTCAGGCATCTCTTCAGCCTCAAACAACAGGGGAAAACCTACCCTAGTAAGAATGTCTTCAAATGTGAGCAGTGCCACAAATTCTTCAAATACATGTCCAGCCCTAGAAGACACCAGAGAAGCCACCCTGGGGACATCTTTACAAATGCCACACATGTGACAAATCATTTAAGTCATCCTCTTCAAGGTCTGCAGGGAGAGCCACTAGCACCAAGGAAGGAAGGGGGCAGGTCAGAAGGGCAGTGACAAAGGAGAGAGCTTGGGCCAAAGCCCAGTGGAGAACAGAGACTGGGCAGGGCCAGAAGGAAAGGAGGTTTAAAGGACCAGTGGTTGGATGCTCAAAAAGGTAGGTGTGGCCTTAAAGAGGCTAGACTAGGGAAAAGACCTGGGCTTGGGCTGCTTACACAGTGGGCTGGGAAGAATCTGACTTGACAAGGAGGCAGCCCTAGGAAAGAGAGTAATTGGACAGAGCTTTGCCTGGGGTACACTGGCAAAAGGGATGAAGCCTTGGCAGACCCCAGGCCTCCCAGTGGCCACTGGCCGGAAGCAAGGATGCTAAAGTGGGGCTCAAGTTGAGGGTCAGAGTCAGGGTGCTGAGCTGCAAGTTCAGGCTGTAGAGGGGACAGGCAATCACTTGGCCTGGAGGGGCTGGGGCAGTGTTTCTATGGATTGGGCCAGGTCCCTGATGGGCTGTACTGGGCTCTGAGGGGTGAGGTCCAGGTGTTGGAGGGAGGCAAGAGCCAATTTATGGGAAGGACCAGGTATCTAGGAACTAGGGTAATGAAAGATAGAGGCAGGATTCTGATGGCAGAGCAAGGGTGATATTGGAAAGGCCAGGAAAATAGAGGAGGAACCAGGATGACAGGGAGTGAGCCAGGGTGGTGACGGGAAGGACCAGCTTGATGGGGGAAACTTAGGGTGCTGAGGGGTGGGGTCAGTGTGATGTGGGTGGGGCCAGCATGCTGAGGGACAGGGCCTGGAACCAGGCCCAGCCTCTGCTCTTGGCTTCTCTCAGACTCTGGGTGTTCTCCTAGGGGTTGGAGGTCAGACCTCCCAGGGAGGAGACCCAGGCTCCTTAGCCTGGCAAAGGAGATCTCACTGCAGATCATGATGCACCAATGCACAAAGGAGGTGAAGCCACTGTCATCTTGGCAAGGAGTGTGGCAACCAGTATCTCAGGGAAACTTTAGGAACTTAAATCTGCCCAATATAGGGAGTAATGCATTGTGTGCAGTGAAGTGTTAGTGAGGAAGACTGGCGTTGGCTCATTTTCTTTAAAAAAAAAAATGTGCTGCTTTTTAATAGATAGATAATATACATGTTAATGACATAAGATGATGCTTTCCTTCTGGGACACTGTAGAGACAAACAAGCAAACACATGAACCTTGCTATCACCTCAGGGACTTCTTACTTGAGGGTTTCACATGTCATCCTTCACCATTTAAAATTCCCACCGCCCCAAAAATAATCACCACAAGCACTCAGAACTGACATTGTCTGCTGTCTAAACTAATATTACTAGTTTAACAGGATCACTGGACACTGGTGGGTCATTCCTTTCCTCCTAGCTCCTCAGAAGTCTGAGATCAGAGGACTGTGGTTCCCTGAAACCTTAGGTTTACAGAATCCTCTGAAACACTTATCTGCCATTAACTAGGAATAAAGGAAGAAGTAGAGTTGTGGGTGATGAGCAAAGAAGGTGAGCAAGTGCACAGGGCCTGCAGTTGGAGCCCGGATATTGGCAGACAGAAACACCAAATGATTCAAAAAGCTTATTGGATACAAAGAAAAAGTGGCATTGTCTAATAAGAAATGCTCTTATTCACTGACTTCTGAAATGGTCAGGCCTCAGAATAACACCTTCACAGTAACAATACACTTACATTTTTTATAAAATTATAAAGACTCTTGTTCTTTATATTCTTTACCCAAGATCATGTAAGTATGGCCATTGGTAGTGCCCCGTGCACAGCCAGTTAAAATTCTTCCATTTCTCCCACTGAAAGGCAAGTCCACTTATGGTGCAGAAAGGAGCACACTTGGCCGCACTTCCTCCTGGTGTGTGTGCCCAGGAGAGTCGATGTGCAAGCCCAACCAACCCTGCTAAGGCCATGCACAAGGCCGAATGGCAGGATTATCCAGGGTTTCAAACTTCCACACCTCCTGACTCTGCACCCCCAGCAGCCCCCAGACCCCTTCACCTATGGGTGTGGAAGGGCAGCCAATGACTTAAAGGCAGACCCTACAGAGCAAGGAGTGGTTGATTAAGCTTATCTGAGGGAAGGAGGACACGCAAGGAGGGAGGAAGAAGAGGAGGAAGTGATGTTTGCTTCCCAGGAACTCTGGCCCAGGTCAAGGTCAGAACCCCACTTCCTCCTGGAATGTCACATGGTTCAACCTGCATGGAGGTTGTAGAAGTGGCTCAGAGGGTGGAGCTCTGTGCAAAGTGAATGCATCAGATACAGATGGGAGTCCTGCACTTAGACAAGAAAGGAAAAAAGAGGACTGGAAAACTGGCATTTCCACCTCCGTTCCTTGCCTGATGAGCATCTTCCATGGACTTTCTCTTCTGCTTTTCTTCTTCCCACATCAAGCCCACTGTTAGAGATTCTTCTCCCTGCCGAGGAGAGCATTTTGCCATTCTGTCAACCTCCCCCACTCCTCTGTGGACAAAGTCTCACCAGGAATCACACCCTCACATGACTACAAAGTGTGTCAGCAGGCTGTGAGCTCTGAACATGGGACTGGCATTGCAGGATGCTGTTGCAGTGCATCTTGGTTCTTCACCACCCATGGAGAAGGAAATGGGTGGTGATAGTTTCATCCCAGGTGAGGATTTCCATTAATGCCCTTAGAGAATCGGGCGCCATGGCTCACACCTATAATCCTTGCTCCTCAGAATCTGAGGATCATGGTTCAAGCCAGACCAGGCAGGAAAATCTGTGATATTTTTTGTTACTGTTGTTATTGGTTGTGACCTTGAACTCAAAGCCTGGGTGAGTTGTCTAAGCTCTTTTTGCTCAAAATTAGTACTGAACCATTTTGGAGGACAGCTCCAATGGTTTTGAATTTAGGATTAGAGTCTCATGGGGACTCTTTCTGCCCGGGTCTTTTGGAATTTCAATCCTCAGGTCTCAGTCTCATGAGTAGCATGGATTACAGGCATGAGCCACTGGTGTCCAGCAAGGTAGAGTGTTATATCCAATTCATCACCAAACGGGAAACAGTAAACATGTGGCTCAAGTGGTGGAGCATTAACTTCAACAAAACAACTCAATGACAGTACCCAGGCCACGAGTTCAAGCCCCCAGATTTGGCTCTCATTTTAAAAAGGGCTGGGAGAGCTTTGAAACCAAAGGGCACCTGTTGCTTAAAACAGCTCAGAAAATGAAGAGGATTTAGAAGATGTCTGATTTCTCAGAAGCTAAGTATAAAAAGCTGAGACATACAGGAATTTGTGAAATATAGAAATCAGGGGTGGCTGGAAGCTGGCTTTAAGTTCATTATTAATGAGTGGATTCAGGTGACAGAGATCATTCTATTTCTTTGATGTCCACTGTAGGGCAATGACAATTTTGGCTGATAATTTCTTTGTTCACTGGGATGATGAGTCTGGGTCAAATACCATCATCATAGATATCCATGGTTAATTTTCTCTTTGCTACTAAATTTGTTCAAATTTATGAGGAGGTGACAAGTTGGCATTCAGCCTGTCCTTTCTTTGTTGATCAAAATGAATAAAAACTTTTTTAAACTACAAAAACATAGTTAATGGGCTTCACTTCCTAGACTAGCTTTGACCGACCTCCCTCATACCTCACTCTTCTGACTAGGTAGGATTACAGTTGTGAAGCACCAGTTCCTAGATCATAGAAACCTTTGAAAACATACCATGCAAATCCAAATTAACTCTCTTAAAAGGAATCAAATCAAAAGTTGGACAATAGTTATTGCAGTACATTGTAAAATGTGAGGTATATATATGCATACACACACATACCCATACATATATATTTATATATACACATACACACACATTAGATTAAGAGATTCCATGTCAGGACAATAGACTCCTAATGCTATGTGACATAAAATATAGTAATAAAAAAACAAAGTCTTATCTTGATAACATAATTTTATATCATATATACAATTTCATCTTGTTCTCCTTTCTTATTCTATTCTTATTATACTGTGTACATGGTTTGGAGAATGTGATTCCATATTTTCACGTGCTCAGTTATACGCCTGGGAAACCACGAACTATGAAAGTGTGTATTTAAATTCACAAGTTTTGCTCATCTATAGCAGAATCATAACCTTACTTTTGTCAGTTTCCTGTACTATGAACAGAAACTTGTCCAAGTACAAATGCTCATATTGTTATCATTTGTCTTTTCCTTCCTGAGGACAGTTGACATTTGAGGACGTGGCTGTGGAGTTTACACAGGATGAGCGGCAGTGCCTGACCCTGACTCAGCGGGCTCTGTACAGGGAGGTCATGCTGGACAACTACAGAAACCTGCTGTCTGTGGGTGAGGAGCTTCCATCCTACTTCAAGTTCATTCTCAGAATTCCCTTGCAGAATATTTCATATCAGGCCCATCTTTGCTGAGTACTGGTGGCTCCTGCCTGTAATCCCAGCTATTCAGCAGGCTGAGATCTGAGGATCGTGCTTCAAAGCCAGTCCAGGAATGAAAGTCTATTAGACTCTCCTCTGTAATTAACCACCAGAAGCCATCTGTGGAGTTATAGCTCAAATGGGACAGTGCTAGCTTGAGCAAAAAAACTGATCACAAAAAACTGAGACAGTAACCAGGCCCTGAGGTGAAGACCCAGGATATTCCAAAAGTAAAAGATTAAAAACAAAACAAAAGAGTGAAGCCTGCTTAGTGCAAGTGCATCTCAGATAACCCCATTTTGAAAAATCCTGAGAACGGGTTGCTTTAAAACACACACACACACACACACACACATACACAACACACACATGTACACACACACACACACACAAACACACACGTCAACCGAAACTGGTGGCTGACACCTGTACTCCTAGCTAATGAAGAGGCTGAGATCTAAAGACTTGGTTTAAAGCCTGCCTAGACAGAAAAGTTGGTCTACCTATTATCTCCAAATAACCCCATAAAAGGTGGAAGTGCAGTTTTGACTCAAAGAGGTAGAGTGCTAACTTTCACTGAAACAGCTCAGGGAGAGAACACAGTCCTAGAAATCAACCACAAAACCAATAAAAAGGAAGAAATAAAAGAAAATAACACTTGTATAACTTCTGATCCTGTATATTTTACTCTGTGTTTTTTGTTTGTTTGATTCTTTCTTTCTTTTTTTATAGTCCTCAGGCTTGGACTCCGGACATGAGCACTGTTCCTGGCTTTTTCTTGCTCTGGACTATCACTTTACCAGTTAAGCCACAGTGCCTGTTCTAGCTTTTTCTATGTATGTGGTGTTGAGGAATTAACACCAGGGTTTCATGTATGGGATGCAATCACTGTAATACTGAGCCATAACCAATGACCTACATTCCACTTTGGAAGGTAAATGAATGCTACAATTTATTTTGGCATATGTCTGTGTGTGTGTGTTCTCTGTGTGTGTTTGTCCTTATATATGTGTGCGCCTTGCACTCTCAGTAGATTTGCTTTCTTGTGGATATTCTCAATCCACTGAGAAGGGAAGCTTACAGGCATGAGCCACTGGCACCCAGCTTGCATGCCTATCTTAGCTGAGTGGGAATGCCAACTATTCAGTGACACAGGACACTGTGTCCCACAGCTCAGCAGCTCCAGGTCACCCTGCACATTTGACTCACTGGAAGCAGGATACTGAAAACTGCAGGAGGAAATTGCACGTGGGACCTGCTTGCCACAAATGCCCCTTCTGTGTGGCTGGGAATATGGCCTAGTGGCAAGAGTAATTTCCTCATATACATGAAGCACTGTGTTTGATTCTGCAGCACCACATATACAGAAAATGGCCAGAAGTGGCGCTGAGGCTTAAGTGGCAGAGTGCTAGCCTTGAGCAAAAAGAAGCCAGGGACAGAATTCAGGCCCTGAGTCCAAGGCCCAGGACTGGCAAAACAAAACAAAACAAATAACAAATGCCCCTTCTGTAGCTATACTCCAGGGGCATACGAAGGGCCATATTCTCTTGTGTACTCCAGTGCAAACACCTTCCTACTTTTTCAATGCCCAGGTCTTAATGTCTCTAAACTAGACTTCATCACCTGTCTGGAGCAAGGAAAAAAGCCCTGGAGAAAAAGGAGAAAGCACCCATCAGAAAAAACTATAGGTAAGTGGAAAGGTACTGAACAGCATCCCCAGAACACACTTCCAAAGGGAAGTTAGACAGGAGGCAGAAATTGGAATTGCAATATTTTCCTAAACTGGAAATGTCTGTTGTTGGTTTTTCCATTGGCCAGGCCTGGGAAGTGATCTCAGGGCCAGTGTCCAGTCCTTGAGCCTCTATGCTCAAGGCTAGTTCTCTAGCTCCTGAGCCACAGCACCCCTTCTCCTTTTTCAGGGGGTTAAGGGACACAAAGAACCTTGCAGAATGTCTTGTATGTGGCAAAGACTTTCGACAATGTTCACATCTTAAAATCCACCAACTGCTCTACACAGGAGAAAAACCCCACAGATACAATGCTTGTGACAACTCCTTCATGCAGCTTGGGGATATGATCATCCACTAGAGAATCCACACTGGAGAGAGACCTTACCAGTGTCCCCACTGTGACAAAGCCTTTAAACTTATGTCAACATCTAGGCAACACCAGAGAACCCACACTGGGGAGAGACCTTATGAGTGCAAAGTGTGTGGTAAGACCTTCCCGTCTGTCTACAGCCTGAAAGAACATGGGAAGACACACATTGGAGAGAACCACTAACATGTGAACAGTGCCACAAGTCCTTCACATCCAGTTCCACCCTTAGGATACACCAGAGAAACTACACTGAGAGAAAGGTCATGAGTGTAAACACTGTGGTAAGACTTTCTGCTATATCTCCAACCTGGGAGGACACCCACGGGAGAGAAACACTACACATGTGAACAGTGCTACAAATCTCTTCAAAAACAGCTCAAGCCTCTGAATTAACCAGAGAGGTCACACTGGGAACAGACCCTACAAATGCCATTCATGTGGCAAATCATATACACAGAGCTCACACTTGAGGAGACATGAGAAAATCCACAATCCAGTGGAACCCTAACATTCAGAAAATGAGGGATGGTCTTTTCACACTACTCAAGCTGGAAGAAACACAGAGAAAGCCACAGTGAATGAAACCTACAAACACTGAGAATTCAGAATAGCCTGTGCCAAGGCCCAGGAATTAGAGTCCAACACACACACTATGAAGGAGACAAGACAGACAGGAAGGAGATGGAGCACATCACCTGACCACTGCTCCAGTTGGATAAAACACAAGAATCCATACACATAGCTCAAGTGTGGAGAGCAATATAAATTGACAGACATGAGATTCTGAGTTACAATGCCTAGAAAACAAGAGATGAGGGAAACTCAGATTTGGGGACATTTCTTCAGTGGTGGAATGTTTGCCTAGCAAATTTTAGCCTTTAGTTCAAACGTAACCCAACAAAAACAATGGATGTGGCCATGCCCTGGAAACAGTGGCTTAGGTTTGCAATCTGAGCTGCCCAGGAAGCTGAGATCTGAGGATGGCGGTGTAAAGACAGGTGGGCTGGAAGGTCCGTGAGACTCTTATCTCCAATTAATCATGAATAAAAGAAACCAGAATTACGATAATGGCTCAAGTGGTGGTACAACATCCTTGAGCAAAAGAAGTTCAAGTATAGTCCACAGGACCCGAGATGAAGAAGTGAAGGAAATGGTCAATGTTTAACTAAAGAGAAAAACTAGCCTGACCATGGACAAATTGATGCCTATTTCAAGTAGGAATAGTTAGAATATTCAAAAATATTTGTTGTAGGATAATAAATATTTTCAGTCACCAGTAAAGAGTGAAAACAATTCTCTTTCTAGGACTAAATGTGTCTCAAATGTGCAGTTGCTCAGGTAAATCTCGGGGCACTGAGTTTTAAAGTCAAGGGATAAAAAAGCTTAATTAACCAGTTTCATCAGGTGTAATTTGTGAATATATAATCTGTGTTTTAATGAGGTATCACTTAAGAGATGTACAGATACTTAATTTGTTGTGATTCATTTTATTCCTTAATTCCCTTTACTAGGGAGTGGCTTTTAAAGTTGGATGTCTGAATGTCCATAAATGCAACCTGAACCTCGCAGGGATCTCTAGTTTTTCTCTATTCTCACATTGCTAGGGACCAAATGGGCAGCCAGGGTCTTCCCTGATATAATCTCTTCCCCATAACGAAGCCTTAAATCCCATGGTCTACGGCTGAAAAATTTGTGACTGAGAAGATCCACACTCATCCTGAAAGGGCGTCTTGTCTTCCCCTACAGTGGCTGTAGCAGGGGTTCCTGTGCACTGACGTGCCTCAGTGTTCATTGGCCCACTGATATTGCATGTTCACATGGGACCATGGGACCAGCTAACTGGAGTGGATGGTCAGGCTGAGACAGAAGGAGCAGCACAGAGTCCCTGAGTTCAAGCCCCAAGACCAGCACACACACAAATTTGTTAAATCTTTCTGGGCAGCCAAATTCCCAGCATTTGAGGGCCAGAGAAAGAACTCTTCAGAGGGGACCAGAGGCTCATGGGGACCACAGAGTCCCAAAAGCCACTGTTGCACTGCATTCTGGGAAAGTCTAAGGGAAGCTCCTGGTTCCAGGAATCTCTGCTCATTGGAGTCTATTTCCCAGAGGCCTCTGGAGTGAACCCCAACAGTCCACAAGCTTTGAATGCTGGGAGAGGATGAGTCCCAGAAGTCAGCTGCCATGTCTGGTGGTGTGGGCTGTGGGCTGGTGGTGGGTGAGGGTGGTGGTGTGGGCAGGTCTTGGCTGGCGGCCTGGCATGTATGGGGCAGGGCGGGTAGCAGGTTGGCGGCCACATTTTGAGAAACCAGATCAGCTCCAATGGAGAGCTAAAGTTGGATGCCATGACCAGAGCAGGTCCAGGTAATGGGAGACAGGACATGAACAGAACAGACACCTGACATGGCATAATGGCGGCGGAGCTGGCCAGAGCCTTAGCAAGCTGAAGCAAGACACCTTCACCTTGGAGCATTTGAATTGCAAGGCCCCAGTTATATAGTTGGGAGGGTTACAGGGTTACTGGGCACTTAAAGTCTCCACATCAAGGCCCTGCCTCAAGGAATTTGGCACACCCATTACAGGGTGGGGGGAGTGGGGGAATGGGACTCCACCTCCAAGAGTTTTTGGAATCTTGATGGAACCAAGTTGGCCCTTTCTAAATTCAATTCTATTGTCTGCCACATGATCAATGCTAGAGAAAACTTAGGATTTCGTAAACAACAAGAAGAATTTTATTGAATCTCCAAGCTTAACAAACATCAATAACAACAGAAAAACTTCTTTTGTGTCTTTCAAACATTAAGTACCTTTGGAAGCAGGTACCTATATCACATCTCCTATATCACAGGCAGGCAGGTAGGCAAAATTGAAAGAGAGAGAGAGAGAGAGAGAGAGAGAGAGACAGAGACAGAGACAGAGAGAGAAAGAGAGAGAGATCCATCTGCCTGAGTGCTCATAGAAGTTGTGTAAGTCGTATAAAATATCAGAGGTCCCATGTCACATAAGCACTGTGGCACTGTGGCTCAAGTGGTAGAGTGCTGGCATTGAGCAAATTGAGGCCAGGGACAGTGTTCAGGACCTGAGTCCAGGCCCAGGACTGACAACAAAATGCTTTCATACATATATATTATATGTAGATATAATTATAAATGTATATTTATATATGAACATATATACGCCTCACACTCTACAATGTACAATGAACTAAATATTGTCCCACTTCAGATTTTTATTCTTTTTAGGATCTTTAGTGTGGATATACATGGTGTATTTTACAAGGTCTCTAGGGGCTGAAGATCTGGCTTAGATAAAGAGTGCTCCCCTTGCATGCATGAACCCCTGTTTGATTCCTCAGCACCACATAAACAGAAAAGCCAGAAGTGGCATTGTGGCTCAAGTGGCAGAATTCTAGCCTTGTGCCAAAAGAAGCCAGGGACAGTGCTCAGGCCCTGGGTTCAAGCCCTACCATTGATAAACAATAAGGCTCCTATAATATCAGTATTCTGGGTCCAAAAGCACACATCTTTTCTCTTAGCAAAAAGTAAAGTTTGGTCAACTTTCCTGATAGCTTTTGTTGAAAAGAATTTATGGACTCTATAGCATCTTCCACAATCCTGGGTGTTTCTACAAAGTGTTTTCTGCAGAGTATTTTACCTACAAACCACATAATAGCATTTTTCTCAGCAGCTGCTAAAACTTCCCCCAAACAGATCATATTTTTGGACATAGAGTAAACTTCAGTACATATATGCTATTGAAATATTCTCTGTAGTCTGTCAGATCAGAATGGATTAAAACTAGAGTTTAAAGAAACCACACAAAACATTCCAATTCAGGAAGACAGAACAACATATTGTTGAATGAAGAAAGAAAATTCACCAAGCTCAACAATGTTATCTAATCTACTCAAAAGGTTTCAGGTGCTGGTTGAAACAAGCCTGGGCAGGGAAATCCATGTGACATTGCAGAGAATTGTAACCTCTTCGTAGAGACACTTAATAAAACTTAAATTATATTAAATGACATTGTAGAGTCAGGAAGAATGATAAAATGAATGATGGTCCATAATGATGGTCTTTTGGCCAGACTCAGCATTTCAGTGAATAAAGTTATTAACAGGCAACCGTGTCATTGCCCTCACAGTAGAATCGAAGGAATTGAAAGATCTGTCACCTGAATCCACTGATTAATAATTGATGTAAAGCAGATTTCAAGCCACACCTGCTTTCTATACTCTCCAACTACCTGTATGTCTCAATTTTTCAAGAAAGGTTGGCCATTTTCTTTCTAAGGCTGTGTCTGTTTGATTGTTTACTTTTATGAATGCCAATTTTTTGAGTCTGAAGTCATGGCTTGTTTACCATCATTGAGGGTTTTTGTTGAAGTCTAGTACTCACCACATAAGCGAAAGCTTCACTTCTAGTGGTTGGTTGTGAATTAGAGATAACAGTGTAACTTGCCAGTGCCTGACACTAGTGCTCGTAATCCTCACTACTCTTGAGGCTGTGATCTGAGGATCAGAGTTCCAAGCCACCCAGGCAGAAAAAGTCCTGGTGAGAATCTACTCTTCAATGAACCATACAACACCAGCATTGGCGCTGTGGCTCAAAGTAGCTAAGGACTCACCTTCAGAAAAATAGCTCAGAGACAGCTCTGAGGCTCTGAATTCAAGTTCACAAGTAACGAACACAAATCGTCTCACAGATTTTCCTGGCTGCTCTGGCTTTGAACCATGATCCTCAGATCTCAGCTTCCAGAGGAGCAAGGCATACAGTTGTGAGCCATGATCCCCTGTTCTGCATGGCATTAGTTGAATTCTCATGCAGGAAGAAACTCCCACCACACCATTCCTTCTCCACTGATGTCGCAGGACCTAGTTCCAGTCCAAACAGCACCTAAAAATGCCGGTTACATGTGCAGAGCTCACTGCTTGCTGAAACACTTTGCAGTCACGTGAGTGAGCAATTCCTGGAGAGACTCTGTCCAGATAGAAGTGAGGGGAGGAGGACAGAATGGGGAGGACTTTCTCCTCAGGGAGAAGATTCTCTAAGGATTCAGCTTGATGAGGAAAGAAGAAAGGCAGAAGAAAAAGTCCATGGGAAATGCTCGTCAGGCAAAGAGACAGAAGTAGAGAAGTCAACATTTTACAGTCCTTCTATGATACTTTTTTTTTTTATCTTACAACAGGACTGGAACTCCTATCTGACGCTTTCACTGAGCTCTATCACCTGATCCAGGCCTCCAACCCCCATCCAGATTTAACCCTGTGACATTCCAAGAGGAAGCAAGATCTGACCTTGACCTGGGCTAGAGTTTCCAGGGAAGCAGCCATCATTTCTTCCTCTTTGTCCTCCTTCCTCATGTTTCTGCTCTGGTCAGAGATGACCTCACTAGACACTCCTTGCTCTGTAGGGTCTGCCTTTAAGACACTGACAAAACCTCCTCACCTGCCCTTCCACACCCACACGCAGGTGAGCCTGGGTCGCTGGGGGACCCAGGTCCCCCCATTCTGCTCTGTCCCCATATGCAGAGGCAATGAGGAGCTTGGAACTGAAGACTGAGAAAAGACTAAAATGGAGACTGAAGGGAGATCAGGAAGCCGCACACCCACATCTAGACGCCTGGTTCCTGACCTCAGGCAGTCAGGACCAGAGCACTGATGCTCCACCAGGCAGCAGATGGGGGGATGAGTGTCATCTATTTCCACTGGAGAGAATCAGTAAGTGACCAGGCACATGAGGAGCCTGGAGAAACCATGGTGTCCCAGCAGCCAGGAGGGCAGCATGGGAAGCCTGGGGCAGGGATAAGGAATCAGACCGTGAGGACATTTTCATCTGGAAGGGTTGAGCTAGGCAAGGGTGTTTCATGGTTGCCGACTGGCCACCAGTCTCTGAGTGTTCTGGTTGTAACTCTTTCCTGCTGTCAGTCATAAAGACTTCTGGGCATGCTGAGGCAGAATGTGTGGAAGTTTGAAAGTCTGGAATCAAAATGCTATTAGGCCTGCTTTGCCTGCTAACAGCTGGATTTGTTGGGCGTGGCCATCCCCTCTCCCTGGCCACACACACCAGGAGGAAAGGAGGAGAGCTCTGCTCCTCTCTGCATAACCAGGAGACCTGGATTTCAGTGCCAGAAATGGAAGATTTTTAACTTGTTGTGTATGAGACACTGAAGATGGTGATCGTTTCCTGATATGGAGAGAAAGAATACAAAGAACAAGTGTCTTTATATCAATGTTTAGTAATATATAATAATCTTATTATGAATCTGTTGTCCCGAGAGATGGCCATTTCAGAAATCTGGTTTTGAGTACATTTCTCTTTGCACAGTGTCACTTTTTCTTTTAGTTTCAGTAAGCTTGTTGAAAGAATTGCTGTTTGCAGGTGTCAGTACTGGGCCGAGCACAAGGCCTTCTGCTCCTGCTCATATTTGCTCATCAGCCACACTCCACTTCTTGCTTACTTGCTAGTCAATTGCAGATAATTCTTTCAGAGAATGCTCTCAGTCCAGGGTCACACTGAACTGTAGACATCAAATCTCAGCTTTCTTAAGTTCCAGGAATAAACCAGTGACCCTCTAGGGTCCAGTGATTTTACTAAACTAGTAATATGAATTTATACAGCAGATGATTGCCAATTCGGAGTGTTTCTTGTGATTATTTATTGGAGGTGCTGATTTTAAATTTTCTATGGTGGTATTTCAACTTCAAGTAAGAAGTCTCTGAAGTATTCATGTACTTGGTTATTTTAACCATCAACAAGCAGGAATGAAACCATCACAACCATACCCGTTTGGGCTCAATTATTATATCTGTGTGTGTGTGTGTGTGTGTGTGTGTGTGTGTGTTTGTGTGTTTGCTGCCTCTTTGTTATTGCCCATGAAATGATATAAAAAATTGAAATGTTAGATTTTGACATAATCCTTTTTTCACCGTCTCATATTCCACCATAGAATACACTTCAGTAAATGCTGGGTATGTCACATTGCAAGATAAACTGGTTAAACTCTTCTAATATGTGTAAACTAATTCCATCTTGATTCTTTTCTTTTAACGTTCTGTGTTAGATAGTTCCCTACGGAGTCATAGAAATTATTCTTGAAACTCTGTCTACTTTAAGGAGTAAGTCATCATAAATCAAATAGCAGCTGGTGTCCGTGGCTGACTCTTGTCATCCTCGTTACTGAGGAGGCCAGATATGAGGAGCTGTAAGGCCTAGATGAAATATCAAAACAATCTAAGTAATTTAGGTAGCCATAAGTCAATGGCACGAGGATACTTTGACTCATTACTTAAAATGTACCCAGGGCCTTGCTTACATAACTGAGCTTGAATAAAACTGTTTTACTTTCCCACACATAGGGAGTTGAAGTCAGTCCCTCTCAGCCACAGCCAACTGCTAACAATGTTAATGTTAGCATTGTCCCTGCCTCAGGTCCTCAGCTCCTCCCATTAACCCCCAGATTCACCCATACCTAATGAGCCACTCCTACTCATTATTAAGACTTACCTACTTTCCCTTTAGCCACAGAGAGAAGCTGCCACCTGGATAAGGTGCAGAAGCTATGTAGCTCCCTCTCCCGTGGGAGCTATGGTCCCACTAATAAACCTTCTTCTCCTGTCTGTGATTATCTCCACATGATTCCCTGGGATATCTGGGACATATCTTTTCATTGGTGCCGAATACCAGGATAGGTTCTCCATAGGACCCCTCCATTTCTGGGGGGTCCAAGCTGTGCCCAGAACCTATTCTGCTATCCTAAGTCCATTCAGAAGAACACCAAGGTAACTACTCCTGACCTAGTTCTCTAATTCCATCCACCACAACAAGGACAGCTTTGAACTTCCAACCAGGGTGAGTGATCATTTAACCGGGGGCTCAAATCTGCTTTTCCCTTGGGTCACAGGGTTCAGAGCTACAAAAAGAAAAAAAAGAAAAAATCTTGGCATTCCCAGGGACCATTAATCACAAGGCTAGGTAGGTCAAGGGAATCAGCATTTGTGGGTGATGACTCCATCGCTGTTTCTTCCCTCACAGTCGACTCCATTTTGAAGTCAACTGAACAGAGCCCCACTGGGATGCAGTGGATTACCTCTAGTTCAGCTCTGCTGCTCACTCATCAAGAGGGGGACAGTCTAAAATGCTTCAAGAAAGCTGCTCAAGTTTGAGCCCAATCTTAAGCCTCATGCAATCAAATTTGACCCCAAATTTGGAACTCCATGAGGCCCCTTATTGTGACATCAGATCTCGAGTATTTTATAGGACTTATATAACTTCTATGAACGCTCAGGCAGATGGAACTCTCTGTCTCTCTCTTGTTCTCTCTCTCTTTGTAAATTCTTCCTACCTGCCTGCCTGTGATAAAGGAGGGGCTGGTACCAGCTTCCAAAGGTACCAATGTTTGAAAGACACAAAAGAAGGCTTTCTGTTCTTGTTATTGATCTTTGTTACGCTTGGAGATTCAGTTAAATTCTGTTTGTTGTTGGCTAAATCCTAAGTTTTCTCTAGCACTGACCAGGTTGTGGACAATAGAATTGAATTTAGAAAGGGCCAACTTGGTTCCATCAATGTTCCAGAAACTTTTGGAGGTGGAGTCCCACCCACCCCCAGGTAATGGGAGTGCCAAATTCCTTTGGGCTGGTCAGGGATGTGGAGACTGTAGGGCCTGGTAACCCTGTCCCCCTCCCCCACCAACTCCTTAGTCTGCCACCTTGCCATTCAAATGCTCCAAGGTGTCTCTGCCCAGCTCTGATGCCATTATGCCATGTCGGGTGTCTGTTCTGTTCATGCCCTGTCTCCCATCTCCTGGACCTGCTCTAGGCATAGCATCCCACGTCACCTCCCCATTGGAGCTGAACTGGTTTCTCAAAATGTGGCTTTTCCGTTTCCTCTCTGGATAATCTGTGAAAATTTTTGTTTGCTGGAAAAGTTTTTGTTTTCTAACTGACCACATGGTTCTAAAATTTGGGCAAAGTAATGTCATTTTGCAACTACAATTCCAGAAAACTTACACGGCCAATTTAAAAAAAAATTCTAAGCATGCCCCACAACTTGTGCACAACTGTCTGTCTGTCTGTCTGTCTGTCGGAAAAATGTGTAAAAAAAAAAACTGGCATCATGGTTTCAAAATTACTTGCTTTTGACTACTATTTTAACTTACTTTAAGTCCTGTATTAAATTGATCCTTGCAGACTGTAGGTGGTGTCACGGTGAACAGCCTGGAGACAATCCTGACTCCAATCACCAGACTCCAAGCAAAAAAAAAACAAAACAAACAAACAAAAAAACCCAGGTTTTAAACTCAAACTGATTATGTTTGGGTGCAAGCAAATGGGTCTAAGAAAAAGTACAAAAGCTTCAAATATGCAGCACATGGTCAAAGTACAATGATGCAAAACCAGCGTTATTCTTTATTTCCATCTATGCTAAAAGTGGTAGAGTGCTATCCATAAGCAAAAGAAGCACACGGGCCCTGCACAGGCCCTGAGTTCAAGTCCCCTCAGTGGCAAAAAAAAAAAAAAAGAAGAAGAAGAAGGCAGAGGTGGCTTTTCAATGAGAAAGTCAGTTTCTTGGACACTGTGAAGTTCCTAATTTCACACATGTTATAAGATAACTATAACAGCCCCTGGAGTGTGAGTCAGGGCTACCTGTGCTGGCTGATGGTGGGGCCCCACCCATGGAGTGATTTCCACCTTCACCCTGTTTGTTCAACTCTAGCTCTGAAAAGTGTGGCTGCCCTCCCCTGCTCACACTTCCTCCCTTAAATGACCTCCCCTGCTGTCCTCCCAGTTCTCCTCTCAGGACTCTGTCTCTGCCCTTCACAGTGTTGCCTGGGTTTCCCAGGTAGGGTCCCTGCGCCCACCTCAATGCTTCCCATGCTGATCCTGCAAGAAGAACCAGGAACCCCGGGGACCTGGCGCCCAACCATCCACTCGCCCTGCCCTTTGTACCCCAGGCTGCCAGCCCAGACCTGCCCACACCACTGCCCTCACCCACCTCTTACCCACAGCCCACACCACCAGCCATGGCAGCTGACTTATGGAACTCATCCTCTCCCAGCATGCAGGGCTCGCAGAATGAAAGGGTTCACCTCAGAGGCCTCTGGGAAATAGAGTCCAATGAGCAGAGATTCCTGGAACCAGGAACTTCTCTCAGATTTCCCAGCATGCAGCGCAACAGTGGCTTATGGGACTCCATGGTCCCCAGGAGCCTCTGGTCCCCTCTGAAGATTTCTTTCCCTGGCATTCAAATGCTGAGAGCTTGGCTGCGCAGAAAGAGTTAACAATTTTTTGTGTGTGCTGGTCTTGGGGCTTGAACTCAGGGACTCTGTGCTGCTTCTTCTGTCTCAGCCTGACCATCCACTCGAGTTAGCTGTGCCCATGGTCCCGTGTGAACATGCAATATCAGTGGGCCAATGAACACTGAGGCATGTCAGTGCACAGGAACCCCTGCTACAGCCAGTGTAGGGGAAGACAAGATGCCCTTTGAGGATGAGGGTAGATCTTCTCAGTCACACAGCTTTCAGTCCTGGACCAAGAGATATAAAGGCTTCATTATAGGGGACCCCAGAATCTTGGGGAGACGTCTTATCATGGCAGACCCTGGCTGCCTCTTTGTTCCCTAGCAATGTGAGAATAGAGAAAAACTAGAGATCCCTGCTAGGTTCACAGTGCATTTATTGACATTCAGACATCCAACTTTAAAAGCCACTCCCTAGTAAAGGGAATTAAGTAATATAATGAATTACAACAAGTTAATTATCTGTATATCTGTAATGTGATACCTCATTAAATCACAGATTATATATTCACAAATGACACCTGATGAAACTGGCTAATTAAGCCTTTTTATCCCTTGACCTTAAACTCAGTGCCCCGAGATTTACCTGAGCAACTGCAGATTTGAGATACATTTAGTTCTAGAAATAGAATTGTTTTCACACTTTATGGGTGACTGAAAACATTTATTATGCCACAACAAATATTTTTGAATATTCTAACTATTAGTACTTAAAATAGATAGCATCCGTTTGTCCGTGTTCAGGCTAGTTTTTTTCTTTAGTTAAACATTGACCATTTCCTTCACTTCTTCATCTCGGGTCCTGTGGACTATACTAGAATTTCTTTTGCTCAAGGATGGCTACCTAAATTACTTAGATTGTATTGATATTTTGTCTAGGCCTTAGAGATCCTCATATCTGGCCTCCTCAGTAACTAGGATGACAAGTGTCTGCTACTGACATCAGCTGCTATTTTATTTATAACGACTCTCTCCTCAAGTTGACAGGGTTTCAAGAAAAATTTCCATGACTCCATAGGGAACTATCTAACACAGAACGTTAAAAGAAAAGAATCAAGATGGAATTAGTTAACACATGTTAGAAGAGTTTAACTAGTTTATCTTTCAAAGTGGCACAACCAGCATTTACTGAAGTGTATTCTATGGTGGAATATGAGACGGTGAAAAATGGATTATGTCTAAATCTAATATTTCAACTTGTCAGGGGCTGTGAATATGGCCTAATGGCAAGAGGGCTTGCCTCCTCCTATACATGAAGCCCTAGGTTCGATTCCTCAGCATCACATATATAGGAAATGGCCAGAAGTGGCCCTGTGGCTCAAGTGGCAAAGTGCTAGCCTTGAGCAAAAAGGAAGCCAGGGACAGTGCTCAGGCCTTGAGTTCAAGGCCCAGGTCTGGCAAAAAAAAAACCCACTAACATTTGAACTTTTCATATGATTTCATGGGCAATAACAAAGAGGCAGCAAACACATACATACATACACACATACACACACATTCACACACACACACACACACACACACACACACAGATATAATGGAGCCCATAAGGGTATGGTTGTGATGGTTTCATCCCTGCATATCGTTCGTTAAAACAACCAAGTACAGGAACCTATGTCTCACCTCAGACACTTCTTACTTGAATTTGAAATATCATCATAGAAAATTTAAAATCTGCACCATCAAAAAATAATCACAAGAAACACTTCGAATTTGCAATCATCCGCTCTATAAACCCATATTACTAGTTTAGTAAAATCACTGCACACTAGAGGGTCACTGTTATATTCCTGGCTCCTAAGAAAGCTGAGATTTGATGTCTACAGTACATTGTCACCCTGGACTGAGAGCATTCTCTGAAAAATTTATCTGCAGTTGACTAGCAAATAAGCTAGAAGTGGAGCTGTGGCTGATGAGCAAAGAAGATGAGCAGGAGCAGAAGACCTTGTGCTCGGCCTAATTCTGACACATACAAACAGCAGTTCTTTCAACAAGCTTACTGAAAGTAAAAGAAAAAGTGACACTGTCCAAAGAGAAATGTACTCATTACTTGGTTTCTAAAATGGCCATCTCTCGGGAAAACAGCTTCATAATAAGATTAAATATATATTACTAAACATTAATATAAAGACACTTGTTTTTTGTATTCTTTCTCTCCATATCAGGAAACTATCACCATCTTCACGGTCCCATGCACAGCAAGTTACAATTCTTCCATTTCCAGCACTGAAATCCAGGTCCCCTGGTTGTGCAGAGAGGGGCAGAGCTCTCCTCACTTCCTCCTGGGGTGTGTGGCCAGGGAGAAGGGATGGCCACGCCCAACAAATCCAGCTGTTAGCAGGCAAAGCAGGCCTAATAGCATTTTGATTCCAGACTTTCAAACTTCCACACATTCTGACTTGGCACTCCCAGAAGACTTAATTGAAAGGATAGGTCCCGGCCATACCAGAGGACCATGCAGTGATCATCACAGACAGGAGAAGAAGGTTCATAAGTAGGTTTATTAATGGGGCCATATTCCCACAGGAGAGGGAGCTACATGGCTTCTGCACCTTATCCAGGTGACAGCTTCTCTCCCTGGGATAAAGGGGAAGTAGTTAGGTAGTGAGTAGGAGTGGCTCATTAGGTATGGGTGGATCTGGGGGCTGGTGAGAGGCACTGAGAACCTGAGGCTAGAGAAATGCTAACATTTATGACTGACAGCAGGAAAGAGTCACAACCAGAACACCCTGAGAATGGAGAGCAATCTGCAACCATGAAACGTTCCTGGGTAGCTCAACCCTGGCTGCAGAAAATGTCCTCGCCCCAGGATTCCCATGCTGCCCTCCTAGCTGCTGGGACACCATGGTTTCTCCAGGCTCCTCATGTGCCTGGGTCGCTTACTGATTCTCTCCAGTGGAAATAGATGACACTAATACCCCATCCCCTGCCTGGCGAAGCATCAGTGCCCTAGTCCTGACTGCCTGAGGTCGGGGCCAAGCCTCTAGATATGGGTGTGTGGCTTCCTGATCTCACCTCAGTCTCCATTTTAGTCTCTTCTCAGTCTTCACTTCCAAGCTCCTCATTGCCAATGCATATGGGGACAGAGCAGGACCTGGGCCCCCAGCGGCTCCCAGGCTCACCTGCATGTGGGTGTGGAAGGGCAGGTGAGGTGGTTTTCCCAGTGTCTTAAAGGCAGAACCTACAGAGCAAGGAGTGGCTAGTGAGCTCATCTCTGACCAGAGAAAAAACATGAGGTGAGAGGAAGAGAAAGAAGTGATGGCTGCTTCCCAGGAAACTCCAGCTCAGTTCGAGGTCAGATCCTGCTCCCTCTTGGAATGTCACAGAGTTAAACCTTGTTGGGGATGGAGGCCGGGATCAGATGGTAGAGCTCAGGCCTAGAAGTGAAAGCATCAGATAGGAGTTCCAGTTCTACTCCTAGACAAAAAAATTAAAATAGAAGGACTGTAAAATGTTGACTTCTGTAGTTCTCTCCTTGACTAATGAGCATTTCCCATGGACTTTTTCTTCTGTCCTCATCTACTGATTCCTTAGAGAATCTTCTCCCTGCTGAGGAGAAAGTCCTCCCCATTCTGTCCTCCTCCCCTCACTTCTATCTGGACAGAGTCTATCCTGGAATTGCTTACTCACAGGACTGCACATTTTTTCAGCAAGCAGTGAGCTCTGAATATGGAACCAGCATTGCCAGGTACTATTTGGAGTGGAACTAGGTCCTCTGACATCAGTGAAGATGGAAATGTGTGGTGGTACTTTCATCCTGCATGAGAATTTAGATTAGTGACCTTGGAGAACAATGTGTCATAATTCAGACTTGTATTCCTTGCTCCTCAGAAAGCTGAGATCTGAAGATTATGGTTCAAAGCCAGAACAGGCAGGAAAATCTGTGAAATATTTTGTTTCGCACTCGTGAGCTAGAATTCAGAGCCTGGGGCTGTCTCTTTACTATTTTTTCACAAGCTCAGTCCTTAGAAACTTTGAGCCACATCTGCAAAGGTGGTTTTCGAGTGCTTAATTGAAGATGAGAAGTCTCAGCAGGACTTTTTCTGTCAGGTTGCCTTTGAACCTTGATCCATAGATCTCAGCCTCCTGAGTAGCTAGGATTACAAGCCTTGGTGCCGAGTGTGGGCAAGTTAGACTACTCTCTCTAATTAACTACCAAAGAGCAAAAGGTAAGGCTGTGGCTAAAGTGGTTAAGGTCTAACCTCAGTGAAAAAAAACCTCTATGCTAGTACCTAGGCCCTGAGTTCAAGCCCCAAAATTGGTATTCACAAAAACAAAAAAGCAAAAAGCAAAAAAAAAGAAAACAAACAAACAGAAAAACAGCCTTAAGAAAGAAAATGGCAACTGGTGCTTAAAAAAGCTGAGAAATGAAAGAGTATTAGAATATATGTGATTTTCAGAGGCTGAATGTGAAAGCTGAGACAGGAATTTATACAATATAGCAGTCAGGTTTGGCTTGATTCCTGCCTAAAATTGCTTATTAATGAGTGGATTCAGTTGACTGAGTCCTTTCTATTCCTTCTGTCTCTACTGTCAGGACAATGACAATGTTGGCTGACAATTACTTCATTCACTGGGATAATGAGTCTGGTCCAAATGCCATCATCGTAGATAGTTATGGTTATTTTTCTCTTTGCCACCAATAACGAGCAGGCAGACAGCTTCTGGAGTATGTGCGTTAACCACCAATACCGAAGCACAGGTTTCCTCCTCTTCCTCTATTGTGGGGGAGGAGGGCTCTCACCTGTGCTTGATGAAGATGTATTGCCCAGGTACATATCTGAACGTGGGTCTCAGTTCTGTAAGTTTTCACTTCATTCTCTACATGGTTGCATCTTTAGATTTTCAGAAAACAAAACAAAGCCACAGAGTTAGTACTTCTCTACATACTTTGTAAATCCTAAAAGGTACCATAGAGCATATCATACACCTGAAATAATAGCATTCATTTTCATTTTATCATTGTTCTTTTCTCTACAATTTAGTTTAATATAATTTAAGTTTTATTAAGTTTCTATGCAAAGAATTTTCAATTTTATTCAACGTCGCATGGACTTTCCTGCTCAGGCTGGATTTTAACCAGGATCCTAAAACCTTCTGAGTAGCTAACAGTTATGAGCTTGTTGAATATTCCTGCTTTCTTTGATGACTGACTCATCATTCAACAATGTGTTGTTCACTCTCACTGTGTTTGAATATTTTGTGTGCTTTCTTTAAACTCGAGTTTTAATCCATTCTGATTTTTTAGACTACAGAGAATATTTCAGTGTCTTATATGTACTTACCTTTACTTTATGTATGAGAATAAGATTTTTTTTTTAGAAAGTTTTAGGAGCTGCAGACAGAAATGTTATGTGTGGTTGGTGAATAAAATATTCTGCAGAAAACGTTGTGCAGGACCACCCAAGATTTTAGAAGATGCTATACAGTCCAAAACTCTTTCCAACATGTACCACTGGAGAAGCTGACCAAACTTTACTTTTTGCTCAGGAAAAAGATATATGCTTTTCACCCGGAACACTGACATTATTGGAGACATGTTTTCTTTTAATCAATCTTGGACTTGAACTTAGGGCCTGGGCACTGTCCCCGTGTTCTTTCACTCAAGGTTACCGCTGTACCAATTTAAGGATACTTCTACTTCTGGTTGACTTGTTATTTATTGGAATAGACTCTAATGCACTTTAGTGCCCGGACTTCTTTGAAGCCCATGCATCGATTTGAAAGTTCAAAGAAGCTAGGTAGGATAACAGGGGTAAGGATAACAGGGGAAGTGCCTAGCTACTAGAGACCTTTTAAAATGTATCCAAATTAAAGATCTTAAGAAGAAACAAAATCTAAAGTTGGGGGCTGGGGATATAGCCTAGTGGCAAGAGTGCCTGCCTCGGATACACGAGGCCCTAGGTTCGATTCCCCAGCACCACATATACAGAAAACGGCCAGAAGCGGCGCTGTGGCTCAAGTGGCAGAGTGCTAGCCTTGAGCGGGAAGAAGCCAGGGACAGTGCTCAGGCCCTGAGTCCAAGGCCCAGGACTGGCCAAAAAAAAAAAAAAATCTAAAGTTGGATAATATTTAGTTCATTGTTGTACATTGGAAAGGTGAGGTATATTATATATACATGTGCATGTATAAATATATCTATATATGATATATATGTATACAAACACATATCTGAATAGAAGATCCCATGTCAGAACAATATATTGCTCTTCCTATATGACATAAACGTAGCAATTAAAAAACACATACTTATGGTGGCATGTTAATTTTGTCATATATAAAATTTCTACTTATTTATGAATGTTATTATATGTTTAGTATATTGTGCACAATGATTTTGAGAATATGATGCCATATTTTCACATGACTAGGTTATACTGCAGGAAATTCCACTAAGCTTGAAAGTGTGTATTTAAAATCACTCACTTTGATAATCTGTAGTAGAAGGGTGACCTTACTTTGCTCAATTTCTTGACCAGGAATCAGAAATGGCCCACAAGCAAATGCTCACATTGTTATCTTTTGTCTTGTCCTTCTTGGGGACAGTTGACATTTGAGGACGTGGCTGTGGAGTTCACGCAGGACGAGTGGCAGTGTCTGACCCCAGCTCAGCGGGCTCTGTACAGGGAGGTCATGCTGGACAACTACAGGAACCTGCTCTCCGTGGGTGAGGATTTTGTGTCCCAAT
This sequence comes from Perognathus longimembris pacificus, assembly GCF_023159225.1. NCBI lineage: Eukaryota > Metazoa > Chordata > Mammalia > Rodentia > Heteromyidae > Perognathus > Perognathus longimembris. Next base: position 9,877 of record NW_025961125.1, on the reverse strand, counting down.
TTCTAGTTCATTTACAGAATTCCTTTGCAGAATATTTCATGTCAGGGGCAGCTTTCTTGGGTAATGGTGGCTTGTGTCTATAAGCCCAGCTACTCGGGAGACTGAGATCTGAGGATGGACCTTAAAAGCCAGTCTGAGAAGGACAGTCTATAAGACTCTTACTGTATTGAGCCACTAAAAGCCTTCTGTGGAGCTGGGGCTCAAGTGATACAGTGCCAGCCTTGAGCACAAAAGCACAGGGACACTTACCAGGCCCTGAGTTCAAGCCCCAGGACCTTCCATACGTAAAAAAAAAAAAAAAAAAAAAAAAAAACAGAAGCAAAGTGGTGCCAGGTTTATCCAAGTGCATCTCAGATAACCTCATTTTCCGAAGCCAGGGAAAGGGTGCACACACACACACATACACACACACACACACACACACACACACACACATTTTAACCAGACACGGATGGCTCACACTTGTAATCTTGGCTAATGAGGAGGCTGGGATCTTAAGACTGTGCCTTAAAGTCTGCAATGTAGAAATGTTTCTGCATCTATTATCTGCCAATAACTCCATAAAACCTGGAAGTGGAGTTGTGTCACAAAGTGGTAGAGTGGCAGCCATGACTGAAGGAATTTCTGGACAGCACCCAGGCACTGCAATCAACCACACAACCAATCAAAAACAAGAAAGAAAAGAAAAGCACATTTTCATAACTTCAAATCCTGTGCATGGCACTTTGGGTTTTTGTTGGTTTTGTATTGTTTTGGGGGGAGGGTTAGTTTTTTTGTGCCAGTCCTGGGGCTTGCACTCAGAGCTCAAGCACATGCCCTGGCTTCATTTGGCTAAAGACTAGCACTCTTTCTCTTGAGCCACAGCGCCACTTCCGGCTTTTCCTATATAAGTGGTGCTGAGGAAACCAACCCAGTGCTTCATGTATGCAAGGCAATCACTTTACCACTAGGCCAAATCTCCAGTCCCTCCTTCCACTTTTGAGGGAAATGAATGTGTCATTTTATTTTGGAGTGTGTGTATATATACATGTGTGTACATGTATATGTATATACATATATACATGTATATGGATATATATACTTGTGTACATATGTTTGTGCTTTATCAGAAATTCATTTTAGAGTTTTTTTTACTTAATTACAGAAGTCAATTTATACACTTTTCTCCCCCAATGTCTTTCACCTCTGATCCTTCAGTTCTCAATCCACTGAGAAGGGAAGCTTAGAGGCATGAGCCACTGGCACCCAGCTTGCGTGCCCACCAGAGCTGAGTGGAAATGCCAGCCATTCAGTGACATGGGACACTGCGCCCCACAGCTTTGCAGTTCGAGGTCACCCTGCACATTTGACTCTCTGGCAGGTGGATGCTGAAAACAGGGGTCCACAGTTAAATGGTTCCTGGGCACAACACATGCCCCATCTGGAACTACACACCAGGCACATAGTAGGTAGCCATTTCCTCTCGTGTTCTCCAGCACACATGCCTTCTTACTTTTTCAATACCCAGGGCTTAATGTCTCTAAACCAGACCTCATCACCTCTCTGGAGCAAGGAAAAGAGCGCTGGACATGGAGAAAAAAGGAACCATCAGGAAAAACTATAGGTAAGTGGAAATGAACTAAACAACAACTGCAAAATTCACATGGAATGGATAAGGAAGACAGAGAATGGGATTGCAAGTTTCTACTAAACTGGAAATGTTAGTAGTGAGTTTTTTTCTTTGGCCAGGCCTGGGAATTGAATTCAGCGCCTGAGTGATGTCCTTCACCCTCTTTTGTTCAAGTCCAGTGTGCTAACTTTAGAGCCTGAGCTCCCTTTCTGGTTTTTAGTTGGGTTATTGGGCACAAAGAAGCTCACAGACTTTTGTCCTGAGGCCGATTTTCAACCACAATCCTCAAAGCTCAGCCTCCTGAAAGCTAGGATGATAGGCATGAGTTATCAGTGTCTTTTTCTTGCTTTCTCAGATGAGCAGTCTGCAGACACAAAGTCCCCATGGAAGGCATGTGGGAGAACCTTCAGGAAATTATCTGCCCTCGCTCTGCACCAGACAATCCACTGTGAAAAGCAACCCTATGAATGTAAAGAATGCCAGAAAACTTTTCGCTACTCCTCGGTGTTGCAGAATCATCAACGAATTCACACAGGGGAGAAACCTTTCAAGTGTCAGCAGTGTGGCCAGTGCTTTAACCAGCTGTCGAATTGTAGAAAACATTTCCAAATTCACACAGGAGAGAGACCCTACCAGTGCAAAGATTGTGACAAGTCATATAGACATGTCTCCAGTCTGAAGGTACACGAGAGAACACACACTGGGGAGAGGCCATTCCCATGTCTTGTATGTAGCAAAGCTTTTCAAATATGTTCACATCTAAAAAGGCACCAACTGATCCACACACAAGAAAAATATCACAAATGCAATGCATGTGACAAATTGTACATGCGGCGTGGGAATCTGATCAGACACCAGCAAGTTCACATTGGAGAGAAACCTTATGAGTGCAAACACTGTGGTAAGACCTTCTGTTCTAATCCAAATTGAAAGGACATGGCAGGACACACACAGGAGAGAAGCCCTACACATGTGAACAGTGCCACAAATCTTTCAAATCCAGCTCAAACCTCAGAGATCACCAGAGAATCCACACTGGGGAGAAAACTTATGAATGCAACACTGTGGTAAGACGTTCCGGAATAACTCCAACTTTAAACGTTATGGGAGGAAACACACTGAAGAGAAGTACTACACCTGTGAGCACTGCCACAAATCCTTCAAATATGAATCCAGCCTCAGAGCTCACCAGCGAAGCCACACTGGGGAAAGACCCTACAAATGCCATTCATGTAGCAAATCATTTATACAGAATTCACACCTGAGGACTCATGAGAAAATCCACGTGCCAACGAAACCCTATAAGTTCAAGGAATAAGGAATGGCCTTTCCACACTACTCAAGCCAAAAGAAACACAGAGGAAGCCACACTGGAAGAAAACAGAGAAAACAGAAAAGAGAGAATTCAGAAAAGTATCCAACTAAGCCTGGGCATTACAATGAGCACAGAAAGTAGGAAGGAGAGAAGACAGAAAGGAAGGGGATGGATGATATCAGTAAACCACTGCTCCAATTCGCTAAAACACAAGAATCTGTACACGTAGCTCAAGAATGGATGGCACTATGGGTTAGCAAACATGAGATTCTGGGTTTGCACTCCAGGAAATGAAGAAAAGAAGGGGAGGCTCAGATTTGGAGGGGGCATGTCTACAGTGGTGGAATGTTTGCCCAGCAAGTTTCAGCCTTATGTTCAAAAGTAACCCTACACAAAGAATGGACTTGGCCAGGCCCTGGTGGCTCACACTTGGACTCCCAGCTGCTCAGGAAGCTGAGACCTGAAGAGCACGGTGTGAAGACAGGCAGGGCAGGAAGGTCCATGAGACTCTTATCTCCAATTAATCATGAATAAAAGTGACCAGAAATACAGCAATGGCTCAAGTGGTAGAACTCCATCTTGAAGCAAAAGAAGTTCAAGGCTATTGCCCAGGCTCCGAGATGAAGAAGGGAAGGAAATGGTCAATGTTTAAGGAGACAAACTAGCCTGACCATGGAAGAATGGATACATATTTCAAATAGGAAATTTTACAATGTCCAAAAATATTTGTTTGGGGATGATTAATACATAATTTCAAGCATCAGTAAACAGTGAAAAATTTCTCTTTGAAAGAGTGTAAGTATATTACAAACCTGCAGTTCCTAATGTAAATCTGGGGTCACTGAGTTCTAAGTGCATGGGTAAGAAGGTTTTTTAATCACACTTAATTGCAAGGATTTTCGTGAATGTATAATTGTGTTTTAATCTGTATATACCAGGTGTACAGATGTTTAATATATAGTGATTCATTTTATTACTTAGTTCCCTTTACTAGGGAGTGGATTTTACCGTTTGAAGTCTGAATGGCAATAAATGAATGGTTAACCTAGCACTCAACTCTCATTTATCTCGTTGTTGAGAATGTTAGGGAACCAAGAGTCAGCCAGGGCCTTACCCCTGGTATGAGACCGCCCCCTCGAAAATGAGTGCCCCCCATAATAAGGCCTCCATTATCCTGGTTCTTGGCTGGAAGAAGTGTGATTGAGGTAGGCAGAAATTCTCCCTATCAGAATGAGAGTCTCCATGGACAAACAAACCCAACACCACTGCAGAGACACAGTGCAGGTGCCCCTGGCCTGTAGGCCTAGGCTCTGGGGTCAGGTGAGGCCCAGCAGCGCTGCTCTGGATCTGAAGTCTCCATCTGCACCAGGAAAGCCTCCATGCTGACCCGGCTCCAGGGAGGACAGAGACAGGCAGCAGCAGGGCCTCTGGTCACGCGCAAGTCACAGGCCCACTGAACACAGACATCTTGCTGAATTCAGGAGGATTTGAGGCCAGTGGCCAACATGGGCTCAGTGCAGCAGCTCTGCTGACGAGGAAGCACCCACCTCACTGGAGAAGATCCACACTCTCATCCTCAAAGGTTCCTGTGCACCACGCTGGTTGGATGAAGTCGATGCCTCTTGCTGAATGGTGGGCAAAGTCAGGGCCTCTATTCCATGTACATAGGGGTTCAAGGACCACTAATACTCCATGGAACCACTGATATGCCTACGTGTTTATAGGCCAACTAATATTTCATGTGCATATGTAGTCATGGGAGTACTAATACTCCATGTACCAATGTGATCATATGACCATGTACCTTGAAGGGAGTGTTGAGGTAGGGACAGAAGGAGCACCGTCTACTCCTTGAGTTCCAGCTCCAGCACAAGCACAAACCAAATACTGTTAAATCTTTGTGGCCCACAATGCTCCTAGCATTTGAATCCAAGAGCTCTTTTTTTTGCCAGTTCTGGGCCTTGGACTCAGGGCCTAAGCACTGTCCCTGGCTTCATTTTGCTCAAGACTAGCACGCTACCACTTGAGCCTCAGCGCCACCGGTGCCTGCTTTCTATAAATGTGTAGCTTGGGAATCGTACCCAGGGCTTCATGCATAGTAGGTGAGCACTCTTGCCACTCCAAGCCCTCCAAGACCGCTTACATGGGAAAACAGGCTCCTGATGACCAGAGACCCCACTTAGCCATTGTAGAGTTGCATTTTGGGAAAGACTGAAGGAGCTATTCCAGTTCCCTTCATTCCATATGCTACAGTGCATTTCTCAGAGGAAATGGGTCAGAAGCTATTAGATCTGTGAAGCATTGCATGAGAGGAAAGTCTCAGGGAAAGCCTCTGGTTGGATGAATTTCTCATTGGACTCTATTTCCCAGAGGCCTATGGGGCCAACACCAATAGTCTGTGGAGTATTGCAAGCTGGGAGAGGATGAGTTTAGAAGGCCAGCCTTCATGAATGATGCTGTGGGGAGTGTCATGGGGCGGACCGGGTGGGGAAGCGTGGAGAGGATGGGGTGTCAGCATAGGGTGGATGGGACAGAGTGACGTGGATTGGTTGGAACATACTTGTTGGCCATCTTCTCTCCTGCTCTCAGCAGACATGTCACTCAATTTTGGCAATGCCCAGTCCTTAATGTCTGTAAACCAGTCCTAATTACCTGTCTTTAACAAGATGAGAGCTTAGAAAGGGAGAGGAATGGAAATGTCAGGGAAATGTAAGTTAAAATGAACAAAACCTCATTCCAAGAAAACACTGAAAATATTGGTGGTTATTGGTTTTTTATTTCGCCAGACCATCAACTTAAAGTAGGGGCCTGGGTGCTGTCCCTGAGCCTCTTGTACTCAAGGCTAGAGCTCTAGTACTTGAACCACACAGCTCCATTTCTAGATTTGAGGTATGTTACCGGAGGCTAAGTTTCTCACAGACTTTCCTGCCCAGGCCGACATTGAACCATGATTCTCAGCACTCAGACTCCTGAGTAGCTAGGATGACAGGTGTGAGCCATAAGGCTTCTCTTTTCTTAATGTTTCATTTGGGGATTCTGCAGAGATGGTCCTCACGGAATGCATGTTATGGAAACTTCAGGAATGTCTCCAGTCTCACTGTTTACGAGAACATCCACTGAGAAAAGCAATCACTCCAGGGAGAATCCTCACTCATGCAGACACCGTCAGGCATCTCTTCAGCCTCAAACAACAGGGGAAAACCTACCCTAGTAAGAATGTCTTCAAATGTGAGCAGTGCCACAAATTCTTCAAATACATGTCCAGCCCTAGAAGACACCAGAGAAGCCACCCTGGGGACATCTTTACAAATGCCACACATGTGTCAAATCATTTAAGTCATCCTCTTCAAGGTCTGCAGGGAGAGCCACTAGCACCAAGGAAGGAAGGGGGACAGGGCAGAAGGGCAGTGACAAAGGAGAGAGCTTGGGCCAAAGCCCAGTGGAGAGCAGAGACTGGGCAGGGCCAGAAGGAAAGGAGGTTTAAAGGACCAGTGATTGGATGCTCAAAAAGGTAGGTGTGGCCTTAAAGAGGCTAGACTAGGGAAAAGACCTGGGCTTGGGCTGCTTACACAGAGTGGGCTGGGAAGAATCTGATTTGACAAGGGGGCAGGCCTAGGAAAGAGAGAGTAATTGGACAGAGCTTTGCCTGGGGTACACTGGCAAAAGGGATGAAGCCTTGGCAGACCCCAGGCCTCCCAGTGGCCACTGGCCGGAAGCAAGGATGCTAAAGTGGGGCTCAAGTTGAGGGTCAGAGTCAGGGTGCTGAGCTGCAAGTTCAGGCTGTAGAGGGGACAGGCAATCACTTGGCCTGGAGGGGCTGGGTCATTGTTTCTATGGATTGGGCCAGGTCCCTGATGGGCTGTACTGGGCTCTGAGGGGTGAGGTCCAGGTGTTGGAGGGAGGCAAGAGTGAATTTATGGGAAGGACCAGGTATCTAGGGACTAGGGTAATGAAAGATAGAGGCAGGATTCTGATGGCAGAGCAAGGGTGATATTGGAAAGGCCAGGAAAATAGAGGTGGAACCAGGATGACAGGGACTGAGCCAGGGTGGTGACGGAAAGAACCAGCTTGATGGGGGAAAGTTAGGGTGCTGATGGGTGGGGCCAGCATGCTGAGGGACAGGGCCTGGAACCAGGCCCAGCCTGTGCTCTTGGCTTCTTCTCAGACTCTGGGTGTTTTCCTAGGGGTTGGAGGTCAGACCTCCCAGGAAGGAGACTCAGGCTCCTCAGCCTGGCAAAGGAGATCTCACTGCAGATCATGATGCACCAATGCACAAAGGAGGTGAAGCCACTGTCATCTTGGCAAGGAGTGTGGCAAACAGCATCTCAGGGAAACTTTAGGAACTTAATTCTGCCCAATATAGGGAGTAATGCATTGTGTGCAGTGAAGTGTTAGTGAGGAAGACGGGCGTTGGCTCATTTTCTTTAAAAAAAAATGTGCTGCTTTTTAATAGATAGAGAATATACATGTTAATGACTTAAGATGATGCTTTCCTTCTGGGACACTGTAGAGACAAACAAGCAAACACATGAACCTTGCTATCACCTCAGGGACTTCTTACTTGAGAGTTTTTCATGTCATCCTTCACCATTTAAAATTCCCACCGCCCCAAAAATAATCACCACAAGCACTCAGAACTGACATTGTCTGCTGTCTAAACTAATATTACTAGTTTAACAGGATCACTGGACACTGGTGGGTCATTCCTTTCCTCCTAGCTCCTCAGAAGTCTGAGATCAGAGGACTGTGGTTCCCTGAAACCTTAGGTTTACAGAATCTTCTGAAACACTTATCTGCCATTAACTAGGAATAAAGGAAGAAGTAGAGTTGTGGGTGATGAGCAAAGAAGGTGAGCAAATGCACAGGGCCTACAGTTGGAGCCCGGATATTGGCAGACACAAACGCCAAATGATTCAAAAAGCTTATTGGATACAAAGAAAAGGTGGCATTGTCTAATAAGAAATGCTCTTATTCACTGACTTCTGAAATGGTCAGGCCTCAGAATAACACCTTCACAGTAACAATACACTTACATTTTTTATAAAATTATAAAGACTCTTGTTCTTTATATTCTTTACCCAAGATCATGTAAGTATGGCCATTGGTAGTGCCCCGTGCACAGCCAGTTAAAATTCTTCCATTTCTCCCACTGATAGGCAAGTCCACTTGTGGTGCAGATAGGAGCACACTTGGCCGCACTTCCTCCTGGGGTGTGTGCCCAGGAGAGACGATGTGCAAGCCCATCCAACCCTGCTAAGGCCATGCACAAGGCCGAATGGCAGGATTATCCAGGGTTTCAAACTTCCACACCTCCTGATTCTGCACCCCCAGCAGCCCCCAGACCCCTTCACCTGTGGGTGTGGAAGGGCAGCCAATGACTTAAAGGCAGACCCTACAGAGCAAGGAGTGGTTGATTAAGCTTATCTGAGGGAAGGAGGACACGCAAGGAGGGAGGAAGAAGAGGAGGAAGTGATGGTTGCTTCCCAGGAACTCTGGCCCAGGTCAAGGTCAGAACCCCACTTCCTCCTGGAATGTCACATGGTTCAACCTGCATGGAGGTTGTAGAAGTGGCTCAGAGGGTGGAGCTCTGTGCAAAGTGAATGCATCAGATACAGATGGGAGTCCTGCACTTAGACAAGAGAAGAAAAAACAGGACTGGAAAACTGGCATTTCCACCTCCGTTCCTTGCCTGATGAGCATCTTCCATGGACTTTCTCTTCTGCTTTTCTTCTTCCCACATCAAGCCCACTGTTAGAGATTCTTCTTCCTGCTGAAGAGAGCATTTTGCCATTCTGTCAACCTCCCCCACTCCTCTGTGGACAAAGTCTCACCAGGAACCACACCCTCACATGACTACAAAGTGTGTCAGCAGGCTCTGAGCTCTGAACATGGGACTGGCATTGCAGGATGCTGTTGCAGTGCATCTTGATTCCTCACCACCCATGGAGAAGGAAATGGGTGGTGATAGTTTCATCCCAGGTGAGGATTTCCATTAAAGCTCTTTCTGCTCAAAATTAGTACTGAACCATTTTGGAGGACAGCTCCAATGGTTTTGAATTTAGGATTAGAGTCTCATGGGGACTCTTTCTGCCCGGGTCTTTTGGAATTTCAATCCTCAGGTCTCAGTCTCATGAGTAGCAAGGATTACAGGCATGAGCCACTGGTGTCCAGCAAGGTAGAGTGTTATATCCAATTCATCACCAAACGGGAAACAGTAAACATGTGGCTGAAGTGGTGGAGCATTAACTTCAACAAAACAACTCAATGACAGTACCCAGGACACGAGTTCAAGCCCCCAGATTTGGCTCTCATTTTAAAAAGGGCTGGGAGAGCTTTGAAACCAAAGGGCACCTGTTGCTTAAAATAGCTCAGAAAATGAAGAGGATTTAGAAGATGTCTGATTTCTCAGATGCTAAGTGTAAAAACACTGAGATATACAGGAATTTGTGAAATATAGAAATCAGGGGTGGCTGGAAGCTGGCTTTAAGTTCATTATTAATGAGTGGATTCAGGTGACAGAGATCATACTATTTCTTTGATGTCCACTGTAGGGCAATGACAATTTTGGCTGATAATTTCCTTGTTCACTGGGATGGTGAGTCTGGGTCCAATACCATCATCATAGATATCCATGGTTAATTTTCTCTTTGCTACTAAATTTGTTCAAATTTATGAGGAGGTGACAAGTTGGCATTCAGCCTGTCCTTTCTTTGTTGATCAAAATGAATAAAAAAAATTTTAAACTACAAAAAAAATAGTTAATGGGCTTCACTTCCTAGACTAGCTTTGACCGACCTCCCTCATACCTCAGTCTTCTGACTAGGTAGGATTACAGTTGTGAAGCACCAGTTCCTAGATCATAGAAACCTTTTAAAACATACCATGCAAATCCAAATTAACTCTCTTAAAAGGAATCAAATCAAAAGTTGGACAATAGTTATTGCAGTACATTG
>NW_025961124.1:0-178753 GCF_023159225.1 Perognathus longimembris pacificus | reverse complement strand
GAACTTTACCAGTTAGGTCAGTTTGTGTTTTAGGTAAGAGGGATAATTGGGGCTGGGGGGGCTGTTACACTGCATGACAGGGAGACAGGAGGGCTAAGGCAGGAAATAGCAAAGGGATTTATATAAGATGGCAGTGCAGAACCAAAGATGATGAGGAAAGAGGGATGAGAGGCAGACACAGAGATGGAGACACGTTTCCTGGATATGCAAAGTATCCAGAAGTAACTGAAGTCCAGGTCTGCATTTCAGTATACGGTGTGGCAAAGTACTGAGGCAAGTGAGCAAAGTACGTTAAGGATGCAGGGCCTCTTTGGTGGTGTCTGAGAGGAGTCTGTGCCTTCAGTGGATTGAAGGGGGTGCATGGGAGTGAAGATCCAGTGCTTAACATAGAAGTGAAATTCAAAGGCAGTGTTGTCCAGGCATGGCAGTTTCAGAAACCTGTACTTTCAGAAGCCAGGAGACTGAGGCAACAGCACCATGAATGCCAAGCCCTGATGCATTACAAGGTGAGACCCTGGTTTGATTTATAAAGTTTAAAATCATTAAATGTAATTCTTAGAAAGATAATGTATGAAATGTCCCTGAACACTTGGGAGAAACTGTGGCTTGGCACGGCCTAGGTTGTCTAGATTTGGATAGGGGTGAAGACAGAATGAGGAGGGTGGAGTGTGTGGCACTCTTGGGAGCTGAGATGGCGGGCAAGGTAGCAGGGAAAGCTAGGGGCCCATCAGAAGGAAGGGAACTCCCAGAGGATGCCCACTCCTAGGTCAGGAGACTACTTAGGAATCAACACTGCAAAGTGACATTGACAGGGAAAACCCCAGTAGAGACAAACACGATGGGTTAGGTGTGGACCACCCACAGGAAAGCAGAGGATTCCTGTGCTGGGTGGAATGACGTTGAGTTCGATTAAGCCAAGGGGGGTGGAGGAGAATCATAGCATAGAGGCCCTGAGGAATGCATTGAGAATTGACTATGGGGGACAGAGAGGGGACATAGCACAAGAGAAGGAAGGGCAGGGCCAGTGGGAGCTGGAGCTCAAGGCTTTTTGTGGTGGAGGAGGCTGGGGGAAACTTCCTGATGAGGAAGGTGTGGCCTCAGGGCTGACAGTCTCACTCAACACAAAGCTTATTTCCCAGGTAAGTCTTGGAGGCAGGTGGCTGTCTGCTTGTTTCCCTTTTCTGTGCCAGACCTGGGGCCTCAACTCAGGGCCTGGGTACTGTCCCCTGAGCTTTAGTGCTGAAAGCTGACAACTACCACTGGGGCATCAGCTCCACATCTGCACTTTTGCCATCCTGCCTGGTCATTTCCTTAGAAAAATGGTATTTTCAGTGGAACTCCCTTTATAGTTGGGGCCCACATCAGCCTGCACTTGCAGCCATGACCTCAGTCTGCTGAAGCTGTTGTAGAGTTAGTTATCTTATTAACACAGTAGAAGTCATAAACATTGCAGGAAATTTCTCATTATAAAGCAAGTGACTTTCTCAAGAAGGAACCCCTATGTGTTAAAAGAAACTTTACACTGGAACTAGTTTTCAAAAGTACACTTAATGTCATTATTGAAATAGGAGAGATTCTAGAGATATATATATATATATAATATACACTGCCAAAAGAAAATGAACTGGGGCTGAGGGATATGAGCCTAGTGGCAAGAGTGCCGGCCTCGGATACATGAGGCCCTAGGTTCGATTCCCCAGCACCACATATACAGAAAACGGCCAGAAGCGGCGCTGTGGCTCAAGTGGCAGAGTGCTAGCCTTGAGCGGGAAGAAGCCAGGGACAGTGCTCAGGCCCTGAGTCCAAGGCCCCAGGACTGGCCAAAAAAAAAAAAAGAAAGAAAATGAACTTGTAAAAATAAATTAATGTGGAAGAAATCAACCCAGAGAAGACTAAGGGAAGAACATTCAGGAAGAAGCCTTGATAATTATTATTTTTTTGGCCATTCTACTCCAGCAGGATTACTTTTTACTTTCTTCCATGTGTTTCATTAGTTCCTTTCTGTCTTCCTCCCTCCCTTCCTTCTTTTCGTTCCTTCTTCCTTGATTGTTGCTGCCTGGCTTATGCTCCTCATTTTTGTCTCTTTTTCTTTCTCTCTTCCCCTTTGTGCCAGTCCTGGGGAATGAACTCTGTCCCTGAGCTGCTTAGCTTCAAGGCTAGCACACTACCACTAGAGCCATAGCTCCACGGCTTTCTTTTAGTAGTTTATTGGTGATAAATATCTCATAGCCTTTCCTTCCTAGGCAAGCTTTGAACTGTGTTCCTTAGATCAAATACCTCCTAAGTAACCAGAATGACAGATGTGAACCACAAGCACCTAGCCACTCTTTTCTTTCTAAATGCATTCTGCTTCTAAACGGAAATGACTGAAGGGGTGATTTGCTTTATTCCATAGGGAACTATCTAACCTTGAAAGAAGAAAATCTGAAAGAATCAAATAGAATTACTAAAACATGTTAGCTGAGTTTAACAAGTTTATCTAGTAAAGTGACACAACTACCATTTAGTGGATTAGATCTGTGGTGGGAGTTGACACGGTGAAATAAGCATTATTTCATAATCTAACATTTCAGCTTTTTTATATCATTTCATGGGTCATCAAAGTATAGGCAGATGAGGACACATGTACATAGATATAATAGAGTGCACAAAGGCACAAGTGTGTATGTGTGAGCACACCACCATCTCTTATCAGATGACTTTTATCAGGTGTGGGGATTGCTGAATGGCCAAGCTAACTTCACACAGAAATGCAAGGTTTGCGTGTTCCTCAGGGGAGCACCATTTTCCTCCTTCTCCTGCAGGTGAAGCACAGGCTGTGGGGAGTGGGGGCTGTGGGGAGCAGAAAAGGGCTGACAGCTGGGAAACAGCCTATAGAAAATGCAGTTATATGTTGCAGCACAGGGCTGGGGTTGTAAGTCACAGCCATGCAGGTCTGACAAATGGAGGACAAGGTGTAAAAGCAGAGAAAGGCGCTCACCAGGAGGAGGATGCTTTTGGTAGCTCTGGACTCAGGAGAGGCTCTGCAGGAGACGCTGGTCCTCTGGATGTGCTGCATTCTCTGCTTGTGTGTGTAGAGGACGAAGAGCATGGAGATGCTGGCCCAGAGCATGAGCCCCAGACCCAGAACATCAGGCACTGAGAGCAAGACCACATACAGTACATCTGTGATTGGGTCGAGACGCATGGAGAAACAGTAACCTTGGGCTTTTAGCATCGTCCTGTTGTCATGTGATTTGGGTCCAGTTACATACATAAGAAAAAGAACACTCACCAGAAGGCTGACCCCCCAGCTGATGTAGACCATGGAGACAATGTGCTTGTGGACTCTCCCCCTCAGCCATGCCCACTTGGAAGCCCTGGGGCTGATGCTGACAGCCTGGAAGATGGTCAGGAAGCAAGTGCTACCAATTGCCACCCCCCTGCCCACTCGGTGGGCGTAAGATACCAGTTTGCACCCCAGGTCACTGAGGAAATCTCTCCATCCCCAAGCCAGCATAGTTTGGGGAATGCCCCTACACAGAAGACTTAAGAAGTTGGCCACAATTAAGTGCCTCAGTATCAAGTCTGTGCCTCTTGTTCTGTTTCCTATGCAGGAAAGGAATAGATAATGGTAGAGAAGATACAAATTACCCAGAATTCCAACAACAGTCTGGGATAAGAAGATCACTCCCACAGTCACATAGGCATCTCCAATCCTCTCCATTCCTTGTGTCTCTCATCCAGAGGATCTGGTGTGTGAAATTGTGTGAGAAATTGTGGCATGTGCACTGTTAAGGAACTAAACATTCTGCATCCAGCATTTACCCCTCTGAAAATATTGTTTTACTGTCTCTCACATGTTATGAACATTCCAATTCTCTTAATCTATCAGGACTTAAAAGGAGAAGGAGGAGGAGATAAAGAAGAAGGAGGAGGAGGAGGAGGAGGAGGCATTTTCAGGTATATGGGTGAACCTTGAGAAATGGCATTGAATGAAGGTGAGTCTGGCTCTGAGAGACTATTGTCACCTTCATTTCTCTCCCTTGGGGAATCATATCTGAAACTATCAACCAGCGAGGCACTATGGTCTCACTCTTGTACTCCTAGCTATTCAGGAGTCTAAGATCTGAGGTTCTCAGTTCAAATCGAACCTCGAGAAGTAAAGCCCATGAGATACTTATCTTTACGTAACTACCAGAAAAGCCCAAATTGAGCTGTGGATCAACACGGCAGAGCCCTAATCTTGAGCAAAAAGATCTGAAGGACAGTTCTCAGGTCTAAAATTGTAGCTCCAGGACCGACTAAAAAATGTACAAACATCCATGATATGTACGTGGGGCCTTATGTGTTTATGCACCAACACAATGACTATAGGAGGGGCTCCAAACTGCTAGCCTTTCCTGAACACTGAACAGACAATGTAACAAATAAATATGAGTAAGATGAAACCTGTCTGGTGTGGGGATGGTGCAGTTTAAGGAGGAGTAGGACAGAGACAGAGAACATGGAATGGTTGGGGACTATGGCATAATACAGATTCTGATGTGAAAACACCATCTCTGAACACCTGGACAATCAGGATTCCTCATCACTTGTCATAAACCATGACAGTCGCTGAGAGGCACAGGAAGTTAGGAATCACCAGAGATTGGTGGGTTGGGGGCATAAAACCCCAGATCTTTTCACTGCCTCAGCTCATTCTGATCCTCCCTCTGTGGTTGGTCATGCATGCTGGTTCATTCCAGAATCCCTGTTGTTGAAGAGATCACTCACCCAGAGTGGGAACCATGGGGTCTCTCCTGCAGGCTGTGCTTCCCGGATGGCAGTGAACATGTGTGCTCGCCTTTTCTCTCAGGATGTGCATGGCAGTGTGGTCCTTACTGTGACCAACCTGTGTGCTTCATAAGCACAGTGGGCTCCTTAGCTCTGGGTCTAGGAGGGCGGCAGGAGCTGAGGCCGCCTCCCCCAGGGGCTGTGATTATCCCTTCACCTGGAGTGGCAATCCCTCTGCACAGCTCCTCACAAGCCAGTTCTCAGAAAACTTTTTCTTTCCCCTGTGACAGTTACGAAGAAAGTGCTCAGAGTTTCTCCCTGGAGCTCCTGAAGGGCGGCTGGGACTGGTGGAGCATCACTTAGTCTCTTCCATCCCCGTAGGCCGGCAGGAGACACCGAGGCCCGCCATGTGGTGACTTCTGCAAGGGCCCTGTGTCTCCTGTGAGCCATGGTTCCCAGAAGTTTCCTACCAGAAGTTTCCTTCCCCACTCTTCATCTCATTTGGTTGCACTGTCATTTATACTGTTAGAAACAAAATGGAGAGGAGTGCTGGTTGCCAATGCTTGTAACAGTTGCTACACAGGAGGCTGAGACCTGAGGATAAAGGTTTCCAGTCAGCTTGGGCAGGAAAGTCCATGGGATTCTTATCTCCAATTAAACAGCAAACAAGGCAGAAGAGCTGGGGCTCCGTGGTAGAGTGCCTGCCTGGAACAGAAAAGCTCAGAGAGCAGCCAGGCTTTGATTTCAAGCCCCACAACTGCCAGAAAAGAAAAGAAAGAATAAAGGATAGAAAGTAGAATGAGAGTTTTCTGTGAAGCACTTTCTTTGGTAATAATGATCTTTTTCCCAAAAATTGTTTCAGCTCTATTGACCTTATTTGGAGACTTGGATATAAGCATTTGATGTATATTCCTAAAAGCAGGGTGACGAGTGTTCTTTTTCAGATGTGATCATTTGTGTGGAGGTAACTTCATTCTGGGATTTCCTAGTCATTTTCATAGTGTTCAGTGGTGATTCTGACCTAGTAACTTGGTTACTGTGCTAAGGAGAGGATCAGGAGCTGTCTCTCACCCAGGGTTTCTGGTCTGCCGTACTGCATGTGCATCAATTACTCATTTAGACCCTTCTGATCTCTCTGACTGTTCCTTTAATCTGTTCTTATCCATTTCTAGAAGACATATTTGTATTTCAACGTGTGACCTCTTGCAGTTACCACAGTGATTGGGAGTGCCACAGATGTTGCTGCAGATAACAGCATTTCAATATTGTGTGGTACCCCACCTTTCCATGTGTTTGTTCACCCCCACATCTAGTCCCATCTCTAGCCTTCAGCTACAGAATGCTGTCTGTTTGGTTCTCACCACAGGTGAAGAGTATCTTCGCCCCTAATGAACTTTGAGCTTCTGTAACGTCCACCTGTGTGTGGTTCTGATCTATATAAACCCTGCCTCTATGGAGGTTGCAGCTGCTCTCAGTCCTCCCAGCACTGAGCAGCTGCTGGCCAGCCAAATAAAAGTTCTTGTCTCCTTTGACCTTGCCTCCGTGGATTTTCTTGATGCCAAGGTGATTACACTTGTTCCTGGCTTAGTCATAGTTTATAAGAACAATAGGCTACATCTTTTTATGCATTTACCCACAGTCAGGCCTGTGACTCTATTCCTCTGAACTGGCTGACTTTGCTCCACATGATGATGTCCAGTGTCACTCCTTTCTCTGTAGACAGCATGAAGCATCTGGGTTGGGTTGTTTCTTGGATATGGCGAATAGTGACACAATGAATATGTTGTTCAACAACCTCCATATCCTTGAGTAGAAGCCCAAGAGCAGATCATGTGGAAACTGTAACGTGAGTTTGGTTAAGATTCACCATACTGATTTCCACAGTGTCTGCATGTGATGGTGTGATTTCCTTTTATTCTACATCAATGGGTGTTCTTCACTGTTGTCCATTATGGACAAGAATGAAGTGAATGCTCAACACTTTGATTTACATTTTCTTTGTGGGCAGTGTCAGTAGACACATCTTCATATAATTACTGGATATTTGTAAGACTTCTTTTAAGAGTCAAGGTCCTTGCAGGAAACAGGAGTGAGACTCACCAAAGTGTCTGTTCCCTCGGCCTACATACTTTCTCAGCTGGGAAAACATCTGTTCTCTTATCTCCCAGCCCCTAATCATGAGACAATGTTTCCATGTCATTTAGTATTCTAAAACCAGGAGGGACTTTTCAGAAGTATGTTTGAAATCTCAATTGAGCCTGGTACTTGAGCTTCACATGTGTAATAACACCTCCTCAGGAAGCTGAGATCTGAGGACTATGATTCCTGATCAGACCACCTGAGAACTACCCATGAACTACCAAAAATTCTGGAAGAGGAGGTGTGGCTCAAGCAGTTGAATAACAACCTTGAGCAAAAAAGCTTAGGGATAGTGTCCTGGTCCTCAAGGACTTTCCTGTATGGGTTGGCCTCAAACCATGGTCTGCAGTTCCCAGCCTCTTGAGTAGCTTGAATGACAGATAAGCCACCAATACCAATGGTTGTCATTGTTTTAAATATTATTAGCATAAACATCTACCATTGTATTTCTTATGTAAAATGTTAAGTATTATTTCATAGGAAACTGTAACTTTAGGTATGTAAACACACATATTACAATACAAAAACATGTGTTGGGCCCTGGTTTTACCACTAGTGTGGCATTGATAATTTACCTACACCATACCCTAAAAGTGTGGAGAACAGCAGTGGGAACAAAGAATTTAGAGCTTCCCAAAGTTGTGTAAGGTTTAATTTCATATAAAAATGCTAAATCCTCAACCTTCATAGAGCCTAATTGTATCATTGGTTTGTGCCAGGAAGAACTAGACAGACATGAAATTCAGCTTATTTGGATAGAAAGCATGAATTGCTCAGTACTTTTTTTATTTACTGTATTTTATTGACTAAAATATGAATACATTCTGAATACAGCAGCAACAAAATTCAATAGCAACAGTGCTATATAATCATCCTCAAGAAACTGCTATTCTGGTGGTGGTGGTGGTGGTGGTGGTGGTGGTGGTGTGTGTGTGTGTGTGTGTGTGTGTGTGTGTGTGTGTGTGTAGGTGGTGTCCCTGATATTTTAACTCAGAGCCTGGCACCTGCTAAGAAACTGGATTACCCTAAAGTCCTCATTTCAGATCTGATTAAATTCTCCCTTGTGTTTCCTCATCCTCTTCCTGGCCTCCCCACACATCCCTCCTGGCTGCTGGGACACCATCGCTAACCCTGGCTCCTGATGTGTCCTTTACTGATTCTCTCCAGTGGAAAGAAATGGCATTACCCACCTTATCCTGATGCTGGCGGAGCATCAGTGTCCTGGTCCTGACTGACTGACTATGGAAGCCAGACCTCCAGATGTGGGTGTGTGGCCTTGTGATCTCAGCAACCTCTCCAGGAGCTGCCATTACCATGTCACCTGTCCCCGCCATGGCAGTGCATCTTGGGAAATTCAGATCACACCTGAGACAGTTCTTCTTCTTTGTCTAATTCATCTTCATCATCGTCTTCTTTGTCGTCGTCATCCTCATCATCAGTACTGCTGGAATTAACTGCATCAGGTAAATAAAACCCAAGGCCAGATCCAGCCTGAGTGATGATAACCCTGGAGTCAGCTTTCCTCTTGAAAGCACATCCCAGCTCTCGCTCTTTGTGACTCACTTTCTCATGACCTTTGCAGGCAGGGAACACTACCACTATGAAACATGAATGGAGAAAGCCATGTTTTCATCTCCAGCTCCCAGCTACTCCATTGTGAATGCATATGGTGACAGAGCAGGATGGGAAGATCTGCTCCCTCCAATAGCTTCCAGGCTCCTTTGCCTGTGGGTGTGGAAGGGCAGGTGAGGAGGTTTTGCCAATGTCCTTAAGGCAGACCCTATAGAGCAAGGAGTCATTGATTTGGCTATCTGATGGGAGCAGGAAACACCAGGAGGGAGGAAGAGGAGGAGGAAGTGGTGGCTCTTCCCAGGAAACTCTGGGCCAGGTCAAGGTCAGATCTCCGTTGGTGAGGACCTTGCATGCCAATTTCTAGTTTATCCTCAGATTTTCTTGGCAGAATATTTTGTAAGAGTGCCAGCTTTGCTGGGTGGAGGTGGCTCACGTGAAATCCTAGCTACTCAAGAGGCTGAGATCTGAGGATTAGGGTTCAAGGTGGCCCTGACAGGAAAATCTATGGGACTCTTATCTGTAATTAGCCAATGAAAACCAGAAGTGGAGGTGTGGCTCATGTGGAGCAGTGCTAGCTTTGAGCACAAAAGCAAAGGTGTGGTACCCAGGCCTTGTGTTCAAGCCCCAGGATCTTCTAATAGAAAATTTAAAAAGGACAGAAGCTTTGTGAAAGTAAATGTTTGGTTTTAGAGACATACTGTGAAGTCGCTGACCAAACATGTGGAAATAACTTTTGAAAAGAAGTTTCTCATTTTACAGACATGATCTATACTGTTCTCCTCTTCCCCCCCTGCAGTTTGCTAGCATTTATACTCTCTTGAGAACGAGTCTTTGGAGGCCCCACTGCCCTCCCTGCTGGGCGGGGCTTCTGTTGGTTGTGAAGCCTCTGATGGCTTGTGAGGTTGGAACTTTGGCTGAACACCTTGTCACATGTGTCACACTTGCATGGCCTCTCCCCAGTGTGCGTCTGATGATAGGACACAAGGTCTGTGTTCCATGGGAATGCCTTCCCAGCTCCATGCACCAGCTTCTGTCCCATGCGGACAGTGCAGAGGGCGCCCAGTGAAAGCTTTGCTGCCCTCCCTGTACACTATGGACTCTCCCCAGTGTGTGTCCTGCGGTGACGCCTGAGGTTTGAGTTCAGTGTGAACACCTTCGCACACTGGGGTGAGGCTCTTGTGAATGCTAGATGTCTTGCCACATGTGTCACACTTGTATGTCCTGGTCTCCAGTGTGCATCTGGTGGCAGCACACAAGGTGCGTGTTCTGCACAAATGCCTTCCTTCACTTGGCAATTGTAGGGCTGGCATTCTGCATGGATGGCACGGTGGGTGGGTTTTGTCTCACTCACCGCACACTTATGGCCTCTCTCCAGTGTGCATCCTGAGGTGCACAGCAAGGTAGAAGGCCGGCCGAATGTCTTCCCACACACCATGCACCTCGAGGCTTACAGCCAGTGTGCACGGCCTGGTGTTTGGTGAGACTGGTGAAGCTTGTCACACATGTCACACATGTACGGTCTCTCCCTGGTGTGTGTACTGCGATGCACTGAGAGGCTAGAGGCATTAGTGTACGTGTTCCCACACTCATCACACCTGTATGCCTTCTGGCCAGTGTGTGCACCATCTGGTGTGCTCTTAGGCAGAAACGCGTGTTGAAGGCCTTACCGCACACGCCACGCACATACGGCCTTTCCCTGGTGTGGGTCCTGTGGTGGTCTCTGAGGGTACGTTTCTCCGTGAATGCCTTCCCGTACTGAGCCCAGGGGTGTAGCCTCTCCACAGTGTGCGCCCTATGGTGGTGCACGATGTCACTTTTCTGAGTGAACCCCTTCCTGCACTGACTGAAGTGGTGCGGCCTCTCCTGGGTGTGTGAGGTTGAATGCCTTCCCACACTTGGTGCAGGTGTGTGGCTTACAGCCCGTGTGCAAGGCCTGTTGTGCTAAGGCCTGGAGGCTGGTGTGCAGGCTGAAGGCCTTGCACACTAGCCACACATGAACTGCCTCTCCCGGGTGTGTGTCCTGTGGTGCACAGCAAGGCAGGAGGCCTGTTTACAACATCAATGTCACATAGCACACAATATGTTGTCATGGTTCAAAGCACAAAGTAATTTACAGAATGAAATACCTGGTATATTTGAACTGCGAAGCAGAGGCGGGGAAAAAGGGAAGAATTCAATCCAACAATGCCAGGAAAGAAACCCAAAACAACACCTGCAATATGTGCTAGAAACTGCCTACATCCACCCAGAGGGAGCAGATTTTAACACTAACAGAAGATGCCTAGCAATGCGGAAGAAAATCCCATTTAATGCTCAGACTCAACACATACTCCCTGTGGCCCAGCCCTAGCCAAGAGAGGCCTCATTGTGGAGAAGGTGGTTCTTTGCTGCCCACTCAAGGGGTGATGGAGAATGGTGGTCCTGGGCTTGAACTCAAGACCTGGC
Source organism: Perognathus longimembris pacificus (assembly GCF_023159225.1). Taxonomy (NCBI): domain Eukaryota; kingdom Metazoa; phylum Chordata; class Mammalia; order Rodentia; family Heteromyidae; genus Perognathus; species Perognathus longimembris. The sequence continues at coordinate 167,842 of NW_025961124.1, read as the reverse complement.
TGCTGTGCCTGAGCTTTCTGACTCAAGCCTGGTGCTCTACCACTTGAGCCACAGCTCCACTCTGACTTTTTTGGTGGTTAATTGGATATAAGAGTCTCAGGGAGGGGCTGGAGGTGTGGAACGGTTGAAGAGCCAAAGTCAAAAAACATCATGTGAACAAACAAAAAAACATCATGTACCCAGTTTGAGACCCAGTCTATGTCCTAAAAATAAATAAATAAATAAATTGTTGGATTTTCCTGCCCAGGCTGACTTCAGACTTCCATTCTCAGATCTTAGGTCCTGAGTGGCTAGGGTTACAACCATGGGCCCTGCTCCCTCTACTCTCCTTAGAGCCTGTGACCCCTCTTTCCTATGGACCATATGGCTCTGCACAACTACAAATCATTCTCCTCTCCTCCCATTTGGAAGTGCTCCCCGTTTCCTTCACCCACCAACTATGTGATGTCGCAGATCCTTCTGGCTATGGGAGATTCTGCATTTCTCTATTTGCATTCCTCTCTGCTGTTTCTTCATCTTTTGCCACTGACTCTTTGCAAAGTCTTCACCCCACTCTCTTTCTTCTTCTTTTTTTTTTTTTTGCCAGTCTTGAGGCTTGAACTCAGGGCCTGAGCACTGTCCCTAGCTTCTTTTTGCTCAAGGCTAGCACTCTACCACGTGAGCCACGGCTTTTTCTATATATGTGGTGCTGAGGAATCCAACCCAGGGCTTCATGTATGTGAAACACTTTGCCACTAGGCCAGATTCCCAGCCACCTGTTGTTAGGGTTCTGCTTTCTCTTCCTGTCTTCCAATTACCAGTCAGACTTTCTCCTGACGACTCTTTCCCCTCACCTTGGCAGAGACCCCACGTACAGATCCAGTTTGACGTGGCAGACTTCAGGTTCCCTCCCCCACCCTGAACTGCCTCTGGGTAGGATTCGGAGGGGTGGCAGGGCCCAGCAGGGCAGGGTAGGGCAAGGTGGGGTGGGGTAGGGTGCGGTGTGGTACCGTGTAGTGGTCCTGGCTCAAAAGCTGCGGGGTCTCCCAATGTCCAGCTTCATCAGGGCCAGGGCTGGGCTGATTCAGGCTGTAGATTAAGGCTGGGGGGCTGGGACGGGGACCAGAATTCGGGACCAGATGTTGAAGCAGAGTCAGCAGCTCTGTCCTGGAGTCCAGGAGGCGGGGCAGGGGGGTGGGGGGAGGGTCGCGGGAGGCTGAAGGCCTGGGCTTGGGGCTGGGGTTCCAGAAGATGTCTGAGTGATCTGGGTGGAGTCAAGGAAGGAGGCCAGGGTGGGGGTCTGGGCCAAGTCCCTGACCAGGGGTCAGGTGGAGCCTGGGCCCCAGGCGGAGCCCACCACCCTTCCCCCACGCTTGCCAGGGATGGCGGAAGTCAGGGAGGCCCAGCCTGGCGACCCAGGCTCTCCTGCCAGAGAGGCCGCGCAGGAACTTCTGGGAACCATGGCCACTGCCTGGAGACTGGGGACTCCCTGAAACGCGGACTTACTCCTACAGGGAGGGAGACTCAAGACCTGCATCACGACCTCCCCTCCAAGCCATGTGCTTCCTGGTGGGGGGGGGGGGGAAGGGAGGGGCAACTGCAAGCACCACTGGGGAGAAAGGCGGGCGTGGGAGAGGCAACAACTGCAGGGGAATGGGAGTGGGTGGGCGGGGTCGTGACGGGGGGGGGGGAGGGGGAAGGGGGGCACGAGGAACAAGAAGACCCTGGCATTGGCCAGGTGGAATGAGTGGACGGGGAAGGGAGGGCAGGGTCAGAAGAGACCGTGTTTGGGGTGGAGCCAGGCCAGTGGGAGGGACCTTGCCTGGAGTGACAGGGGCACAGGGGTGGAGCCGTGAGAGATTCCAGGCTGCCAGGGTGGGGTCAAGGTGCTGAGGGGCGGGAAGAGGAGCCAGGCCCGGCCTCTCCTTTTGGCTTCTTCCTAGCTCTGGGTGTTTCCCTTGGTTTTGGAGGCCTGACCTCTCAGGGAGGAAACCCTTAGCCCAACAGCCTGGGAACCAGATCTCACTGGTGAAGGTGCGAGGCGATTGGACCTAGGCGACTTCCTACCCATGCAATCAACTACAGCCATCGAATCTGAAGCTGGAATTATCTGTGAAGGGATGCAGAATTGCCTAGGACCATGTGCAGGTTCTTGCTGATACGCGTCAGAACCAAATAAAAATTGTTTTCATTTCTGTTTCTTATTCATTTCCAGGGGAGCGCTGACCTGAGCTCAACTCTAGAGGTTGTCTTATGGAGAGCAGGTGTGGGGTGTTGGGGTGTGGAGGGCTAAGACAGGGGATATTAAATCACCAACAGGTGCTGTAAGGGGAATAAAGGTTATCAAAAATAGATGTCATCTGGGTTCTGGTGGCTCACACCTGTAATCCTAGCTACTCAGAAGGCTGAGATCTGAGGACTGGGGTTGGAAGCCAGCCTGGGCAGGAAAGACTGTTATCTCCAAGTAATCCTGGCAGTAGTGCTGTAGCTCAAGTGGTAGAGAGCTAGTCTTGAGCAAAAGGTTTAGGGATAGCACTCAGGCCCAGAGTTCAAGGCCAGGACCAGAAAAAAATAGCAATAATATATCATTCAATAAAATCTATCAGGGGTCATTCTTTCATGCAGCCCAAATTCAACACTGCACTGCTGGAACACACATACTTATTTGAACTCAAGAACCCAGGGCGGATGGAACAACTCCCAGTGAGGTTAGTTTCAGGGGACATGATTACAAAGCTTCCTTTGCTTTACATCCGTGTGTGTGTGTGTGTGTGTGTGTGTAAATCCATGCACACCAGTACAGACGCTTGAACACAGGGCCTGGGCTCTGTCCCAGAGCCTTGTTTTTGCCCAAGAATGCACTCTCTCACTTGAGCCATACCCACTTTCGAATTCTCGGTGATTAACTGGAGATTAGAGTCTCAGGTTTTCCTGCCTGGGCTGGCCTCCAACCACAATCCTCAGGTATCAGCCTCCTGAGTAGCTAGAATTAATGTTTTGAGCCACCAGTGCCCAACTGGAGACATTTTTTTTCTCCATTGTTTTCAGTTGTAGCAACAACATGTGAGTGATCAGGAGGTTTTAACAGCCAAGAGAACAGTTAATCAAAACTGGGCAGGGCCACAGGTAGCCAATGGCTACAGCCTTGGGCTGTGTTAGGGTGGGTTCAAGGATTCCCTGGGGGCAGTGGGGCACTATAACATGGGGAAAAGCCGGCCTCTCCTCAGCCTGCCTTCCTGCTTCAGCACCCTGCTGGAGCACCCCACCTCTCTGCCCACCCCACCGAGTGGCTACAGCCCGGAAGAAAGACAACAGGTGATTATCTGTCATTCTCCCCAACCTTGGCTTGATTCCTAAGGAAAAAAAATAAGAATGGAAGAAATCTGTAGAGGGTAAACTGGGGTGTGAGGGCAGAAATGAGTTGTTCGTGGTTTTAGCAAACAGCCTGTTTAAAAACCTTTTAGAAATGTTGACTATTATTCAAAAGACTGAATTTTCAAGGAATGGTCTTGTGTGTGGTAGTTCATGAGTACTTACAAAGACCCAAACCCTTGATGGGAAAGATCTCAAGGTCAGCATGGTTTGCTGACTTATATTTTGTCCCAGAGAAACCACTGGCCATTGTTTGGAGCTGGTTAATATTAGAGTTCTGAGCCTGGCCCTGGTTGCTCATAATTGTCTTTCTCACTATTCAGGAGGCTGAGGTCTGAGGATGGCTGTTCTAACCCAGCCCAGGCTGGAAAGCCTGTGGGACTCAAATCTCCAATTAATGACCCAAAAAGTTGTACATCATTAATCTTGAGCACAAAAGCTCAGAGACAGCACCCAGGCCCTCAGTTCAAGTCCCAGGATGGGCACAAAAACAGTGTCCTTTCACAGGAGACTAGTAGATATTTAAAAAACGTTCTACCCTTCATTCATACTTGCAAACTACAACTTTGCCATCTGTTTTAGTCCTTTGAATTTTTTTGTAAAGAAAAGCCAATCAGGGTGCCTGTGGCTCAGGCTGTAATCCTACCTACTCAGGAGGTGGGGTTCTGAGGATCACAGTTAGAAGCCAGCCTGGACAGGAAAGTCCATGAGATTCTAAGTTCCAATTAATTACCATAAAAGTCAGATAGGGAGCTGTGCCTCAACTTGTAGAGCAGTAAACTTGAGCAAAAGAAGGTAAGGGATAGGTAAGGGATAAGCCCTGAGTTCAAGGCCTAGGACCAGCACCCAGAAAGAAAAGAAAAGAAAAAGGAAAGGAAAGAAGGAATGGAGGGATGGAGGGAGGAACAAAGGGAAGGAGGGAAGGAATGAAAGAAAGGAAAAGAAAACAGAAAACCAAAGCCAAGCACATTTTAAGTTTTCAGATGTCTGCCTCGCTAATGTTATCAGTTGGGGCTGTTCATACTGAATTTCACTGAAGTCAACATGAACACATTTCCCAATTATTTGATGGCAAATCAACAGATTTCTTCAATACAGGGTCTGCATTCCGTATTTGTCAAACGTGAAGTCCTGTGAATGACTTTGCTTTTCTTTTATAGTGCTGGTCTTGGGTTTGAACTCAGGGTGTGGGTGCTGGCCCTGAACTTCTTTAGCTCAAATCTAGTGCTCAACCTCTTGAGCCACAGCTCCACTTCTGGCTGCTTTTTGCTGATTCCTTGGAGATAAGTATCTCGCGGACTTTCCTGCCCTGGTTGACTTTGAACTTTGTTCCTCAGATCTCAGCCTCCCGAGAAGCCAGGATTATAGGTGTGAGTCAGATGCACCCATCTGTGAACGACTTTTAAAAATCTCCCTCACAGGAGTGGGGAGTTCCAGGTAGCAGAGGCCTGTGTCCCCGTGGCTTTGAAGAAAGGCGAGCGGTCAGGCGAAGGGCACTGGAAGGGCGGGGCTCACCACATCCTGCATTGGGGAAAACTCTGGGAGATGGAGAACCCGGGAACTCATTATTTCCACTCTCCACAGAATCAGGCTCTCCTGAGTGGGAGCAGCCACCATGGACCCCAACCTGCTGTCCATGAAGGAGGGGAAGCAATTGTTAAAGCAATATGGGATCCCACAAAGAGATGTAAGTAGGAGTGACAGGGTCACGTGACACAGATACAGTGAAGGGGAGTCAGAACAGGGACATGTCCCAGACCAGCTTCCTCCTGTGCCCACGGCACCACTGTTAACTGGCAACACAAGCACAGACCAAGGCTGGACCAGGGCTGATTTCCATGAGGAAGCACCAGCATTCCTCTTCCAGGCTCACCCTTGCATCTTAGCTGAATGGCAGCGTGTGTGTGTGTGTGTGTGTGTATGTGTGTGTGTGTGTGTGTGTGTGTGAAAGAGAAGGGGGGGCTTTCATTCTTGAGCAACTTCTTCTACTCACAAGCTGGCACTTTGTTACTGAAGCCACGCCTCCAGTCAAGCATTTAGCTGGTTGACTTGGAGATAAAATCTCAGAGACTTTTCTAGGAGGGCTGGCTTTGAACCTCCATCCTGCAGGTCTCAGCCTCCTGAGTTGCTAGGCTGACAGACCTCAGTGGCCGGCACCCAGCTCCCGCTGTGTCTCTTCATGGCTTCTTCTCTTCTGCAGATTGATTTGATGACGGAGAAGTGGGTAGTTATCGCCTCTGTGGAGGTTCTGCTGCGCTTTCCTCTGAGGCCAGGAGAGGACCCCAGAGCCCGCTGCTCCAGGCATCCATCCCCCATGATGTCGCACAAATATGGACCCCAGGAGCAGAGGTTGGCACATCTGTGGACTGTCAGTGGCTGCCTCAGTATACCTGGGGCTTCTGTCTGCCTTGATCTGGGAGTGGCCTTGTGTGAGAACTTTGGAGAGCAAGGGATATGCGTGGCCCTGAGAGAGTCTGGGACTTGTTCTTTCTCATCCAGCCATTGTCCCTCACAGGCGCATGTGCGCACAGCATCGACTTCCTGATCCCAGTGGGGAAAGTTGCTGTGGTAATGGCATGGGGTGGGGGTGCGGTCACTCATGCTCCTTAGGTTCCTTTTGCAAGCTCACCATGCTTTGCCCAAACATCTGACTGGTTTTCTGAGCAAGAAACCATCTTACAAATCTAGCAAGTTGGCAGGAAGTCTGTACCTATTGGCTGCTGGTCTGCAAGGCTGGGTGTGGGGAGGGCGTGGCCTGGGGCTGGGGGTGGGCAGCGATCTCAGGCCTGGGCAGCAGATAGAACAGAGCCCCACACCCCGGGTTATCCTCTTCCTACACCCGCCCTCCTCCCCATGACTCCTCCTCTCCCATCCCGTCCCCTCCCTAATCCTCCCCTCCGGTTTAATTCCACTGCTGAAAATCCATTGGGGGATTGTGAGACAGCACGGAGGCTTCCCATGGGAGGCAGAGTAGTGACTTCTAAAGGAAAAGGGGCACTGCTGGGGTTGGCTGGGAACAGAGGTGGCTCCTGCTGCTGGGGCCACTTCCGAGATAAGAGGAGGTGCTGGGCGTAATGGTCAGGGTCTGGACAGGTCAGCCATGTCCATAACACACATGGTGTGTCACACAGGCAGAGAGAAGAACAGCCACCCACCTTGTCACAGACGGCTCTCAAGAGATCCCTGGACAAAGCTAGGAGGAGCTACATGGAGCCAGCTGAACCCTGGGCCTCTCTCCATGTGAGTCAATACATTTCACTCCTTTGCTCTTTCCTTCCTATTTTTCTTCTCATTTCTTTGCTCCCCTATTCTGTTACATTCTTTTCTTTTTCCTTTCTTTCCTTTGCATTTCTTTTTCTGTGCCAGTACTGGGGCTTTCGCTCAGCACTTTGTGCTCTCCATTGCATTTTTGGCTTAAGGCTGTTGCTCTACCTCTTGAGCTACAGCTCCATTTCTAGCCCTTTCCTGGTTAATTGTAGCTAGGACTCTCACAGCCTTTCTGTCTTTTTCCTCTATCCTGATCTGCTCATTATATTCAGATAGTTCCCATTTAGGTATCAGTTGTTGTCTGTAACTTAGAAACCTAGATAATTCTGACAGCTGAGTAAGTAATGGGAAATTTTTCCTCCCCCAGAATGCTCCCGCGATGTCCCCAGGTCATTTGACCCAGGAGCGGCCTGGCTCCGAGTGTGTTTACACAGATCCCCATCCCCATCCAAGGTCTTCCTGCCCCACCAGAGGCCCTGCAGCAAGCAGGTATGGACAAGCCAGAGGACCTGCTACGGAAGTCCCGGCAGCCCCCTACCCTGGGTTAAAGGGGGTCAGCAAGTCTGTGTCTCTCAGCCTCAGGAGGGGGACCGGCACTGTCTCCAGCCAAGCTGCCAGGCCGCACTGGAGGACACCTGCCGTGGGTCTCAGCTTTTCCCGCCAGGTGTGCTTCAAACAAAGAGATGTGAAGGCACAGAGCAGCCCACACCAAGTCAAACATGCCAGTGCCCAGATCATGCCCTCCCCCTGGGCAGCCCACACACCTTCCCAGTGCCCCATCAAGTCTCCCCAGAAACCCTTGAAGAAAAGCCGGCTCAGCGCCCACCTCGCCCCAGGGCCGATGACCGGGTTATCCGGTGTTGGAGCCATCCTCCAGCCCCTGCTGTCAAAGCAGCCTGGCTTGGTGCCATGGGGCCAGGGCCGGCAGACCCCTGCCGTCGAAACAGCCTCCATGGGCCTTCCTGCAGAGGTGTGTCCACACGTCTCCAGGGTCTCTGAGAGGCCGGCTTCCAGGGGCCTGGCCAGCATCCTACATGAGGACCTCATGGTCTCCTCCTCGGAGGACAGTGATGCTGCCTGACAGGCATCCCAGGGAGCAGTGGTGGGCCCAGCCTTGTAAGTCCAGGAAACTGACCGGAAGTCTGCAGAGAATGGGACATAGAGGTCAGCAGGGCTGGGACACCAATGTGCTCCGTGTGTACAGCCACTGTGAATGCTGAGATCACAGGAGACACTGGAGAGCCACATTGCCTACTTAATTTATATACGTGTGTAATTATATGTACATAAAATATGTGTTGTATCTATGTAATATGGATGCTATGTTTATCATGTGTACAATTATTTATCTAAAGATGATTGCCAAGCAAAAGCAAGCAAGAGACCAACCTTCACCTTCAATAAATTTTCAACATTTGGGAAACCTTCAGACTTGGACAGTTTAAACCATCGCATGTCTTATTGTGAGGTAATAGGCAATGAATTTCTTTCGATATAAATCAAGCTTTCTGAACTTATCATGTTTCTGTTTTTATTTTTATCCTTTAAAATTTTATTTATATCTGTTGTGGGGCTTGAACTTGGGGACTGAGCACTATTCCCTGAGCTATTTTGTTCACACCTACAACTCTACCACATTGAGCCACACAGTGCCACATCCAGTTTTGTGGTTAATTGGAGATAAGAGTCTCACAGACGTTCCTGGCCCTCCAGGCTCTGAAGCATGATCTTCCAATCTCAGCTTTCTGAGCTGCTAGGATTATAGGCATGGGCCATCAGTACCAGGCTCGTTGTTTTTAGTTTTAGAGCAATTTGTGTCTGTGTGGGGTTTTGTTTTGTTTCTTTATTATGAAGGGAATCCATTCAGGAGCAGTATAGGTAGTATAAAATATATACTTGTTTTAAATTGCATTAAATGGTGCCTATCTAACCAGTTGTTCTGGTGCAATCTTATAACTCAGCACCAGAGGGGCAGAGGCAAGAGGATTTCCCATTGAAGTCCACCCTGAGCTACATAGCAAGACTGTGCCAAAAAGAATTTCTAAGCCAGGCACTGGTGGCTCATGTTCAAGTGGTAGAGCAACAGCCTTGAGCACAAAAGCTAAGGAAGAGTGCCCAGCCCTGAATTCAAACCCCAGAACCTGAACAACAACAACAAAAAGAAACAAAAACACAGAAACTAGAAAGCCACTAGTTAGCATCATGGATGTCATGTGACTCTCACACTTGGAGCCTATGAGGGGCAACTCAATTCCTTGTCCACGCAAAGCAAATCCTGGGGGTAACCCTGGAATCTGCCCTTCTGAGAACAAAAGGGCTGGCAGCTGGGAAACACAAATTTGTGAAGGCATAGATATCCAGTAGAAACGGACTGTGGTCCTTGAACTGGTCCAGTTAGAGGTGGAAGGGGATGGAGATACAGTAGAAGATGAGAAAGGTGCACATGAGAAGAAGGATGGTTCTGATGGCTCTCAGCTCAGGTGATCGTCTGGAGACCATATTCTGTGAGTGGATGAGTCACACTTTCTGCTTGTGCCTGTGCAGGATGAGCACCATGGAGCCGCTGGCCCAGGGCATGAGCCCCAGACACACGGCATCAGGGAAAGCCAGGAAGACCGCAGAAAGCCTGTAGTCCATTTCATGAGGACAGTGAACGGAACAGTAGTCAAAATTTTTGATACTGGTGACATTTTTGTGACTCCTGTTGCTAATCACATGAAAAGGAACAACAATATTTACCAGCAAGTGGAAAATCCAATTAAGACCTGCGAACAGGCCGGCGTGCTCCAGAGCTGTGGCCCTGAGCTCGCTCGGCCCATCTGGTAGGCCCGGGGGTGACGGTGATGGCCTGGAACACGCTCAGGAGGCACGCAGTGCTGATGGACGTGCTCTTGCCCACCCTCTGCACGTAGAAAACCAGCTTGCATCCAAAATCCCTCAGCAAGTGGCTAAACCCCAAAGCTGCCATGGTCTGCGGGACCCTTCTGAAGAAGAGGAACAGGAAGTTGGCCACAAGCAGGTGCTGGATGATCACATCTGTGGGCCTTAACTGGCACCCACAGAAAGAAAGGAGCAGAAGATGGTAGAAAAGACAGAAATTCCCCACAACTCCAGCCGTGGTCTGACACAGGTAGATGACTGCCACAGCCCAGTGTCCAGCCGCCATCTTGCAAGGCCCACAGATGGATATTGGTCTTCTTGTGTGTCTGTGTGCCAGTTCCAGGGCTGGAACTCCAAACCGGATGCTGTCCCAAACTTTTGTGCTCAAGCCTGGTGCTCTACCCATGGAGCCATAGCCTCACTTCTGGTTTTTGGTGTTTCATTGGAGATGAGAGTCTCACAGACTTCCCTGCCCTGGCTGGCTTTGAATAGTGATCCTCAGCGCTCAGCTGCCTGAGTAGCAGGGATTACAGGCTGAGCCACTGGCACCATGCCATTTTCTGTTCTTCAGTCAGAGGATCCTGCATGGCAAGAAGGAGAGTGAACAATACTTAAATTATTACCGAAAATCCAATATTTCTAGTTACCATGACTTCCACTTAGAGATCATTGCCTGAATATGGGTGCTACTGTCTCACACTTACAATCCTACCTCCTCAGTATGCTGAGATGCGAGGATTGCAGTTCAAAGGCAGCCCAGGGAGGAAAGTCTGTGGAAATCTTACTACCAAAAGAACCCAGATGTGGAACTGTGCTCAAATGGTGAAGTGCTAGGCTTGAGCAAAAGGAGCTCAGGGACAGTACCCAGGCCCTGAGTTCAAGGCCATGAGAAGAGCAAGAGAGAGAGAGAGAGAGAGAGAGAGAGAGAGAGAGAGAGAGAGATGAAGGAAAAAGAAAAAGAAACAGTTGCTTGAGGATATTTTGATTCTGAGGAGTCTACCAGTAAGATGTGTATTTGAGTGCAATGATCACCTACAACATGAGGGACACACAATATCCTACAAGCAGAGGAATGATGAGGAAATTTCCAGCCCTGGTGGGATTTGATTTCTCCAAGCTCTTCACTGCTTGTGGTCACATCTCTGGGCTGACTCAAAACAGTGGATTTAGTTTAAGTCTTCTGCTTTTAAAGCCAGCTGGGGGAGAGCTTCCGATCACTCACAGTTAATGTGTGGTTTTTATTTTATCCTTTATTATCTTCTATCCTAGATCTACAAGATTGTGATTTGGGTTTTTAGACAGTTCAAAGTGCAATGTAAATATTTCATAACCATTATCAACCAGGAACGCATCTCTAACAACCAGCTCTTTGTCTGTTAACATCAGTTAGTTGTATGAAGTCGTTTCATCCTGACATCCAACCCTCGTTTGATGTGCCTTGATCAGCCTCACCCTCACTGCTGCTCTCCCTCCTCCCCACCTCCCTGCTCCCCAAACCCCAGCAAGCCTCGCCATTCCATTTCCACATACAGACATGATGTATTTTGACCCTATTCATCCTCCTCTCCCCTCTCAGTTTACCTTCTCCCCTTCCCATGTCCCCAGACACGATCTGTTTCACCTTCCTGTCACCTATGTTTCCAGTGTTGTGCTCACTGTTCCAAGGGGGGTTCCAGAAAGTGCACACAAGAATGTAAAATGAGTACGTGGATGAGATGAGTCCCTCTCTTCCCCATCAGCTTTCAGTGACTTTTGTTTTGCCTTCCCATTTATAGATGTAGGTAATTTCAGTTAATTCAGCTTTGTCTTCCTGTCTCCCTCCACCATCTATCGTTTCACATGCTCAGATGACAGTCTAAGGCGACAGGTGCCTGACTGCGTTCAAGTTGAGTGTTATGATTGGGAGGTTCTTTCCCGATGGACAGCACTGCCTGACTTTGTTCCTCTGAAATCTCGGTACCTAAGAATGCAGAGGAGGGGAGAAAGCCTTCCTGACACGTTTCTGCTTCTGTCAAGATCCACAAATGCACAAATGAGGGGAAGCTTCTGGCATTGTGGTAAGGGGAGAGACAAATGCTCATTGGAGAACACTTTAGGAAATTAAATCTGTCCAATCTTGGAGTTTTATGCATTGTCCACAGTAAAGTGGCAGCCAGGAGGACTGGTGTTCCATCTTTGTGGCTAATGTGCTTATTTTTAATTGGCAGATATGTATATTTTTATTGGCTTAAGATAATGCTTTACTCCATGGACATTGTTGAGACAAACAAACAAGTGAACAAGCGTATCTATCACTTCAGTGACTTATTACTTGGGAGTTTCAAATGTGATCACAGAAAATTTAAAATCCCCCACCCCTCAGACATAATCACAACAAACAGAATGATGATTATCTGCTGTCGAAACTAATATTATGAGTTTAATAGAATCACTGGACCTGGTGGCTCACCTCTTTACTCCTACTCCCCAGAAGGCTGAGATCTGAGGACTTAGATTCAAAGCCAGCCTGGGTAGAAAGACTTAGAAAGGCTTTAAGTGTCATATATTCTGGTATCTGAGGTGAGGTGGCTGCTCTTTTATTAACGAGACATGGATTGTGTCTCAACAGAAACTAAGTGAACATTTCAGAATAAATTATTGCTGTATGTAAAAAAAAAAGACTTAGAAAGGCTTATTTCCAATGAACCACAGAAGAAGCTAAGAGTGGAGCTGTGGCTGATAAGCAAAAATGTGGAGCAAGAGCACAAGACCTTGAGTTTGAGTCCTGATACTGGCACATACAAAAAAAAAAGTTTTAAAAGCTTTATTGAAACCAAATGTACTCATTACTTGACTTCTGAAATGATATCCCCTCTGTACAACGCCTTGATAATAACAATAAAATCTTATTTTAAAAATACTATTATAAAGGCACTTGTTGATATTCTGTCCCTGGATATCAGGAGACAATTGCCATAACCAGCGCCTCAGGCACAGCAAGTTAAAATTCTTCCATTTCCTCCACTGAAATCCAGGCCCATTGGTAGTGCCGAGCCCCGCAGACATCTCTTCCCTCCCTCCTGGTCCCTGTGGCCAAGGAGAGGGGTGGCCATGCCCAACACATCTGGCCAGGACATTGCACAGCAGGCTAGAGAGACCCCAGGTCTCACAATCTCAAACTCCCACACCTTTGGGCTCTGTATGCCCTGAGTTGTTATGACTGACAGCAGGAATGAGTTACATCCGGGACACCCAAATACTGGCAAGGCTTCTGCAAATGTGAAACACCTTTCACCCTCTGTTTCCTTGGCTGCTTGGCATCTCCACACATCCCACCTTCGCTTACTGGCTCCTGATGTGCCTTGGTCGCTTACTGATTCTCTCTGGTGGGAAAAAACCCATCCCGATGCCTGGCGGAGCATCGGTGCCCTGGTCCTCACTTCCTGACTTTGGGAGCCAGACCTCTACATGTGGGTGTGTGGCCTTGTGATCTCACCTCCCTCAGGAGCTGTCATTACCATGTCACCTGTCCCCACCATGACAGTGCATCTTGGGAAATTCAGATCTCACCTGAAACATTTCCCCTGGGGTGACCAGAAAAAAAAAAGGAAAGGTAATCACCATATCATGCAACAATTTTACAGCAGGATACACACCAACAGGTATTCCAATGAGAGCCTCAACAGTTGCAGAATTTACATCATAATTTTTTTGTGTGGGTCCAGCTCAAGGCTAACACTCCTCTACTTGAGCCACAACCCCACTTATGGCTATTTCCCAGTAGTTTATTGGAGATAAGAGTCTCACACGCATTACTACACAAACTGGCTTCAAACTGTGACCCTCAGATCTCAGCCTCCTGAGGAGCTAGGATTACAGGTGTGAGCCAAAGGTGCCTGAATGTACTTACCTCTTTATTGCAGGATTAATTCACAAGATATGGAAACAACGCATGGATACCAAACCAGATGTATTGTTTCTCTTCAGAATAGAGTTTGAGCCAGGTTCCAGTGGTTCACATCTGTAGTCCTACCTACTCAGGAGGCTGAGATCTGAGGATCACGATTCTAAGCCAGCCTGGGCAGGAAGGTCCAGGAAACTCTAATCTCCGATAAACTACTTAGAAAAGATTGGATGTGGCACCGAGGCTGAAGTGGTAGAGTGCCAGAAAAGACACTCAGGAAAAATTCCCAGGCTATGAGTTCATGACCCAGGACTGGAAACAACAATAAAAAACAAAACAAAACAAAACAAATGGTAAAATGCTGAATTTTCTGCTTCTGCCTTCTTGTCTAATGAGTGTCTCCTATTGACTTTCTGCTTTTCTTCTATGGTCATCAAGGTGAACTGTTTGAGATTCGTCTCCCTGTTTAGGAGAGTATCCTTTCCTTTCTTCCCCCGCCCGACCCCCTGGGGACTTCTCTCCCAACAGAGTCTAACCAGAAATTGCTCATGAGTGCCAAGTGCTTAGGCAAGCAATGAGCTCTGAACATGGGACAAGCATTGCAGGTGCTGTTTGGAGTGGAACTAGGTCCTCCAACATCATGAAGAGGAAAATGTTTGGTGGTAGTTTCACCCTGGACAAGGGTTAAGAATAATGCCCTTTGAGAACCAGGCACAATAGTTCACACCTGCAATCCTTGCTCCTCCAGAGGCTGAGATCTGAGGCATCTAATGTTTGAACGCTGAATGTCAATAAATGAATTATGAGCCTAGCTCTCAACTTTCACTTCTTTTCAGAGACAATTCTAGGGAACAAAGAGGAACCAGGGTCTACTCCTAGTTTGACCTCTCTCTGCAAGCTGGGGGTGGCCAGATAGAAGACCTCGAGTCCTTGGGTTCCGGGCTGAGAGAAATGTGACTGATCTAGGCAGAAATTCTCCCCATCAGAATGGGAACCTTCATGGACAAACAAACCCGCCACCACTCCAGACAGACATTGCAGGTGCCCCAGCCCTGGGCCTCTGCTCTGGGAGCCAGGTGAGGACCAGCAGTGCTGCGCTGGCTCTGGAGACTCCATCTCCACCAGGAAGGTGATGATGCTGACCTCCAGATCCTTGAGAATAGCCCAAGAGGGCTCCATATGGAATTTGTATTTTGAGTTTTGTCAAGGGCCTCCATACTGATTTCCATAGTGGCTGCATTCAATGGCATTCCCACCCAGTGTCACTTCCTTATATTCTGCAATGATGAACTTTTGTTGTTCTTGATGTACAGGGGTGAAATGAAATCACAGTGCTACTTTGATTTATATTTCCTTTAGGGCCAAGGCCATTAGGAATATCTTCACATGATTACTAGATATTTTTCAGAGGTCTTATTTATTTATTTATTTATTTGACAGTTCTGGGGCTTGGGCTCAGGGCCTGAGCACTGTCCCTGGCTTCTTTTTGCTCAAGGTTAGCACTCTGCCACTTGAGCCACAGCGCCACTTCTGGCTGTTTTTTTCCCCCCTATACATATGTGGTGCTGGGGAATGGAACCCAGGGCTTCATGTATAGGAGGCAAGCACTCTTGCTACTAGGCCATATTCCCAGCCCTTTTTTCAGACGTCTTTTAAGAATGAATCTCCTCCCAGGAAACAATGGTAAGACTCAACATGATGTCTGTTCCCTTGGCCTATGTACTTTCTCAGTTGGGAAAAGATTTGTTCACTTATCTCCCAGCCCCTAATCATGAGACAATGTTTCTGTGTCATTCACTATTCTAAAACAAGGAGGGAATTTTCAAAAGTATGTTTGAAATTTCAATTGAGCACACTACTGGTGCTTCACATCTGTAATAACACCTCGGGAAGCTGAGATCTGAGGACAATGGTCCCTGAGCATTCAATCTGAGAGACTTTTATATCCAATTAACCAGCAAAAAGCAGGCTGTGGAGGTGTAGCTCAACAGGAAGAATGCCAGCCTTGAGCAAAAATGCTAAGGGATAACATCCAGGCCATTGCAGTCTTTCCTGGGTGGGTTGGCTTCAAACCACGGTCCTCAGATCCCAACCTCCTGAGTAGCTCTGATGACAGACATGAGCCACCAGAGAAAACAACAGTGATTGTCATTGTTTTAATTATATAAATTATAAACATCTAAACATTTAGATGTTTATTATAAACATCTAAAATTGATTTTCTTATGCAAAATGTTGAGTAATGCTTCATGGGAAACTGTGACTTTAGATATACAATCGCACAGATTACAATACAAAAACATGTGCTGGGTACTGATTTTACCACGTGTAGATTGCTATTTTACCTACATAGTACCCTAGCAGTGTGGAGAACAGCATTGGAAACAAAGAGTATAGAGCTTCCCAAAGCTGTGTGAGGTTCAAATTACAATCCTAGATCCTCAGCCTTCATAGAGCTTAACTGTATCATCGGTTCATGTCAGGAAGAATTAGACAGTCATGAAGCAAAACATATTGGGATAGAAATCATGAATCACTCAATAATTTTGTTTATAAATAATGTTATTGACTAAAACATGGACATATTCTGAATAGAGCAATAGTAAAATTTTAATTCCAGCAGTTTTATATAATCATTCTCAGGAAAATGCTAATCTGGTGTGTGTGTGTGTGTGTGTGTGTGTGTGTGTGTGTGTGTGTGTGTGTGTGTGTGTGTGTCCCAAGCTTTAGGCACATGCTAGGAAAATGCTCAAACATGGAACTACTCCAAAGTCCTCATTCCAGATCTGATCAAATATTCCATGCTAGAAACTTCTCTTCCTTTCAACAGCAAGATGTATTGGTCTTCTTAGAAGACTGGTCAGTAGTGTTTGCTACAGGACAGCCAAGGTCATTCAGTGTAGTGGCCGCCATGCTCCTGTATCACCTCTGTCCCATCTCCTGTTTCAGTTAGCTTCGTACTTGCTTATCCCAGCAGCATGGTGGTGTGCTCAGTTCTTTCCGTGCACGATAGCCCATAGTGAGTCAGTGCACTGAAGTTCCTGCTTATGAAGGGCGGTGTCAAGGTGAGGGTGTTCACTACAGGGCATCATCACGCTTCAGATCCACGCCATTCTCCTTCCCTTCCACAAACTGCTGTGCATAGCCTCTAATATCAGAAGGAAGACTCACCTTTCTCAGAGTTTGCATAGAAAGAATCCTCATGTGCAGAGGGGCCAGCCCTCCCCAGACTCCATAGGAGAAAACCTGCAAGGCCAGCATTCATTAGCATGGCTCAACCATAAAGGCACAACACCTAGAAATATCGTATTTGGTGACCTCACTTGTTGATCTGGACATCCTTGCAGCCTGTGAATACATCTCCTTGCAATCTGTTGTTGGCTTGGAATTCTTTTGCAGATAGACTAGGAGAAGTCCATCGTGGAAAATGAGAGAGCAGACAGATCCCCAGTCAATCTGTACAGAAATAAGCACGCTCTGCCTGGATGGTTTCTGCAAAGACGTCTGTTCTCTTGTCTGCTCAGTGACACTTGCTTTGGAGCCTATGCTGTGTACCTGACAAGATTTCCTGTTTTCTGCTCTTGGTGACAGCTATTCTAACAAAGTGTTTCCAAAAAAGTCACCGTCTTGCTATATAGCTCAGGCTGTCCTGGAACTTCCCATCCCGTGCTGGGATTACAGCAGGAACCACCTTGCCACATGTGTCAGAGGTGAACCAACTCTCCCCACTGTGCATGACCTGGTGTGTGGTGTGACAATAGAGCACAACTAAGGCTTGCCACACTCACTACACCAGCACGCCCTCTCCCCAGTGTGCGGCCTGGCTTGACATCTGGCTGAACGCCTTCCCACACATCATACCCCTATAGCTTCGCTTGTGAGCCAAGAGTTCAGAACATGTGGAGAATGCCTGCTCACACTCTGTAGCCCGGAAGCTTCTCCCTGGTGTGGAACTACAGGGGATGTGCCAGGGAGGAGGGGAGCCGAGGCTTTGCCACACTTCCCGCACTTGTAAGGCTTTTCCTGAATGCGTGTTTTGGGTCTATGGGTAACAGAGAACAGACGGAAGTGTCATCACCTGTGGGGGCAATGTGTGTGTCCCCATGGGAGGGGCTCCCCTGAGGGGGCCACATGGGGCCTGGTGAGGGCGGACTTCTCCATGTCATTCCACACCCCTGGCCTTTCAGGCAGAGAGCAGGAGCCCGTGCAGGTGCTCCTGGAGGTGCCATCCCAGCCAGGTCCTGGTGGAGGGGGGGAAGCTTCCCCGTGTGACTCCCACCCTCAGGCTCCCCTCTGCTGCTGTCATTTCCTCTAGGGACCACAAGCACCCCATTGGCACTGCCTTCAGCGTCTCTCCACCACTACTCCAAGTCAGCAGGATCTTTCTGGACTTCCTCGCAGGGAAACCCATCAGTGACGTCCCCATCACTTTAGGATATTTCTCCCTTACCTCGGCCCACCGGGGGTGGTAATTCTTTAATTCCATATGCAGGAGAGGTATCTTCAAGATACTAAGTTCCCACCTGATTAATCACAGAGTTAAGTACTTCACGCCGAGAGAACCTCATGGTAAATGTTACACACACACTGAGGAGCCATATAAACTCTGAGAACCTAAAGTGCAAAGCCCAAAGCACAGCCTTCCTCTGACACCCAGGAAGTCTCCTGATCCGCACTGTGACCTCCACTCCATGTCATCCTCTTCAAGGTCTGCAGGGAACTTCCTGGACAGCAAAGGAGAAAGGAGTGGAGGGGGATTGGGGAGGCCAGGGGAGGGGAGGGGAGGGGATGAGGTCAGCAGGGCAGTGACAAAGAGGCGGAGCAAGAGCAGGAGCCCAGGGGAAAGCTGCAAGCAGGTGGGGCCAGAAGGAAACCAGGTCTAAGGGACCAGTGATTGGATGGGAGAAGGTGGGCATGGCCTAACCTGATGCGGCTAGGGGAAAGACCTGGGCCTAGGCTGGCTACAGCAAGTGGGCCTGGAAGAATCTGGTATGGCCAGGAGGGAGGCCTAGGAGAGAAAGAGAGAGTAACCAGACAGCTTTGCCTGGGGTGCCACTGGAAAAATGGATGAAGCCTTGGGAGACTCTAGGCCTCCTAGTGGCCTATAGAGCATGGTCAGGATGCTGAAGTGGGGTGAGCGGGTTGAGGGTCAGAGTCAGGGTGCTGTGGGGGGGGGGGGGCTGATGGCTTGGAAGGGCGATGACATGGCCTGAAGGCAAAGAGGATGAGCAAGAGCACAGGGCCTTGAGTTAGAGCCCAAATATTGGTACACACAAACAACAATGGTTTCCAAAATTTATTGAAAGCGAAGGAAAAAGTGACCTTGTCCAAAAAGAAATGTACTCATTACCTGGCTTCTGAAATGGTAACCTCCCAGTACAATACCTTCATAGTAACAATAAACTTATATTGAAAAAACCATAACTATAAAGACACCCGTTCTCCAAATTCTTTATCCTAACATCAGGAAACCATCAGTGGCACCTCATGCACAGCAAGTTAAAATTCTTCCATTTCTACCACTGATATCCAGGTCCCCAGGTTGTGCAGTGAGGGGCTCACGGTGTGTGTAGCCGGGGGTTCCCTCACCACCGGCACTCTCCTGGCCAGCTGGAGAGGCGGGGAAGCACACCCCGGCTGAGGGGAACCCAGAAAAGGCAAGGAGTAGGCGAACCGCCTGCACCCAGCCCCCCTTCGGCAGAGGACAATCAGACGACTTGGGAGAAAGTTCTCCCAGTCCTGGTTTATTCAGGAAGGAGTCACTCTTAAAAGGCTCAGAGAGCAGCAGGAAGGGGAGGGGTGTAGCGCACCTAGCTATGTAATGCCCAAGTCGAGAGAAACCCACCAAGAAGACCACCGAGAGCCAGACGTTCCGAAATGCAAAAGCAAGGCTTTAATCAGGCGAGTTGCAACTCGGGCCTCGTCCCTTACACCGACGCAGCGGAGATAGGGAAGAAGCCCTGAGCTGGATTTTTACAGGGCTTATAAAGGCAAAAACTACGAAATTTACAGCAAGCAGGTGTTTGGGCAGAATTAGGGTATGGACCGAAGGCTGATTGGCTTGGGGCTAGGGGCATTCTAGGACGGTCAAAGGTTATCAAGGGAATTTCCCAGCTGTCTGGGTTTTTACAAGCTGTCCTGCCAAATGGGATGATTGACAGTCTGGATCTGTTTCTAGTGTCCTTTTATCTCGTACTTTGTGCAGTCCTTTCCAAGGCCAGGCACAGCACAGAGTAGCTTCTTTAACTTGTAGATAGCTTTGTTCTAGAAATTTACAAGCGCTGTAGGGAGTCTGGCTTTAGGGTTGTTAAAGAATTTGCAGCTTAACAGCTTTAGCACAAACAAACCAGTTCCTGAAACTTAAGCATGCTCAGGGTCATTTATATTTTAATGTAAACAACAAACTGACACCTCAAAACAGAGTCACTTTAATTTAACCCTTCAGCTAGGGGCTATGAGAGGTGGCCTGAGCTGTCTGTTAAGGGTGGAGAACCGAGGGACCACCCTAAGGGGGGGCCTAATTCTACATCACAGCCCACAGGACCGCCTCTGGGTTCACCACCAGCCGCCATCTTGGATACACGTGTTCCCAAGGCTGGGAGGCGGGGCCAGTTAAAACTGCCTTTCCAGTTCCAGACCAGAAGGCAGGCAGAGCTAACAGCCACGAGGCCCCAGGGCTGGGAAAACAGGCAGGGTCAGCTGATTGCCTCTTAATGATGCAAGGAGCGCCTCACATCTCCCCCTTTTGTTTTTAATTAGCAGGAGGCGCCCTACTCAAGAATGTACCTGTCTTAGGTTGTCCCCCTCTGAGGATCTTACCTGTCATTGGCTACCACCCTAGCTCTTCAGGCAAACCTACCTCCAGGGCTTGCCAGTCCAGTGGAAGAACTCGGGGGGAGAGGAATTGGCACTCAAGAGGAGGCCCTATTATTTCTGCCTCATGCCTGTACACCCCGGTAGGCTGCACACTCTGGTAGGGGCCATGACCAACCTCATAGGGTTCCCAAATGGCTAAAAGCAGCATAATGCTGCCAGACCACCATTAACTGGACAGCTCTGGCTCATTGCTTAAGAAATAGGGGAAGCCTATTTGCCATAGCAAGGGTCAAGTTTAAACACAGAGGCAAATGTAAACACAAGGCAAATGTGGACACAAGGCAAATGTAAACACAAGGCAAATGGGGGGGTCTCTCCCACAAGGGGGAGATGGTGAGGGAGCCATCCATTTAGCTCTGTCCAGGGAAAATTGGAGTTCAGTCCGTTTCTGCGCCGCTCAAGATAATGCAGGCAGCATCCCCCATATCTGGCGGTGAGGTAGAAGCAGGTCCAGGCCCTGGCGATTCTGGAGGTCCACGGCAGCCAAGGTCCTAGCAACTTAATGCATGTAGTTAGTAAACAGTTTATCATAAACATTGAAGCAAGGTGCCAAAACCCTCAATGTCTATTCCCCCCCCCCCCCAAACGGGAGCCCCTAAGCTCAGCAACAGGGGAAAGGAAAAAGGGAAACAACAGTGCAAACTCCATTCCAGTTCTTTGGCAAAGCTGTAGGTGCTATTGCCACAGCGAAACATTGCGCCATAAAAGACGTCGAGGTAGAGTCCAAGAAGCAAGCAGGGCCCGGCACTGGAAGGAAGGGAGGTTGGCTGTCTCTGTTGTTGTCCACCACTGATGCACACAGGCAGGTTTCCCGTATTTCCAGGGAGGAGCAGGAAGAAATCCACATGGTCCTTTTCTTTCTTTCTTTCTTTCTTTTTTTCTAGAGAGAATAAATAAGAAGAAATACCTCAAGAGAGAGAGTGCTCTTGGGTAGTTATTCTGGTGAACAGTATTTTAGGTCTCTAGCAGGTATCCAAGTTGGGCTTGGTTCCCCAATCGGAAAAAAACACATCCAAAGCCCCTTCCCACGCTAATAAGTGGGTCAGGACCTCGCCATGATCCAGTAAGGGGGTCCTTCCATCGGACTTCCACCTTTAAATAAGGTGCCTGATTTGACCAATGCCTCTGAAAAGCCTTCAGAGGTTGGTCTTTGGAGAAATTTAAAATATTTAACGTAAGCATGGCTGTCCTTAACTGGTCATGGGGGCTGCCTCCCCCTTTTGTTTTAATAATTGGTCCTTTTTGGTCTTATTATGCCTCTCGATTATGGCTTGACCCCTTGGATTGTATGGTATTCCAGTGGTGTGTTTACTATTCCATATTTGAAAAAATTTCTGCAATGGTTTGCTTATAAAGCAAGGTCCATTGTCTGTTGTTACCTGTAAGGGAAGCCCCAGGATAGCAAAACATTGTAGAAAATGGCTTTCACCATGCCAGGCCCTCTCACCTGAATGGGCTGCTGCCCAGCAGGCATGTGAGTGGGTGTCTATGGACATAAATATATATTTTAATTTTCCAAAGGGAGCATAATGGATTACATCAGTTTGCCAGATAACATTAGGTTTAAGGACACTGGGGGTAACTTCAGGAGATTGCAGAGGCGGGGCCTGGAGAAATGGCATACATGATCTGCATGTCCTTATGATCTTTCTTAAGTCCTTTATAGGAACCAGGGGGAATCTTGATGTAACCCTCTCCAGTTTTAATGTGTATGCTCATGGAGTCCTTGAGCCATTTGAAAATTTGGAGGCTGTGAAGTGGCTGTAGCTATAATAGTCCCATTAGTGGCCAGGTGATCAGCCATTTGGTTACCTCATGCCAGGTTTCCAGGTAGTTCTTGGTGTCTTTGGAGGTGCTGTAAGAAGATAGGCTCAGCCCATTCCTTTAGTAAAGACTTGACTTGGATCATCAAGGGAGTAATTGGATTTTTATCTAGTTTAATGTATGAGGACATTAGGGTTGGTAACAAATTAACTACATACAAACTGTCAGAAAATAGGTTCATCGGCTGTTGGATATGGGTTAGTGCCAGGGCAACTGCATACAGCTCCTTAAACTGTGCAGACCCTGTAACTGGCTCAAAATAGTGGGTGTTCTCTTTCCTATTGGCAGGGGAGGAGGTGGAGTATACCACCGCGGCAGACCCTGCTTTTCCTCCATCAGTAAAAACATTTACAGCTTTAATAAGAGGTCTGGTAGAGAAAAGTATGGGGGGAGTCCACTGTAGCCTCGAGTATGAGGTCACCCATCTTGAAGTGCCATAATGGCAGTCCAACTTCCCCATGAAACCCTCTAAGGCACTAGACACCTGGTTACGGTTTCTTTTAACCCACTCAAAATCTGACAGCCGGTAGGGAATAACTAGCACATCAGGATCCTGCCCATAATATCTCAGGGAGTATCCCTGCTCTTAATAGCTAGCTGGTCTAGCTGGGAAAAAACCCTGGGAGCCCCTCCTACTGATGCATGCACCCATTGGAGAGGCTCGCCTGCCTGAGTAATGGCGGCTGAGAAAAGCTCTGAGCTGGGAAGGATCCAGAGACAAAGGGGGCATTCGGGCCTATAATGAGCCAATTGTGCCATATTTAAGGCCATCTGAATTTTTTGAAATATTACTTGAAGTGATGAAGTTATTGTAATAACATCAGTGGGGGCTTTATCCTTTAAAGAGTCAAAAAGCAGAAGCAGATCTTCTGTAGGCAGGTGAAGCCAAGGCCTTAGCCAATTAATTTCACCCAACAGCTTTTGTAACTCCACCAAGGTATAGGATGACTGGAAGGATTATTGGTGCTTAAAGGGGCAAACAGAGTCTAGCCTAAGCTCGGCCCCCAAAATCTTAAAGGGAGGTAAGGTCTGAACCTTGTCATTGGATATGTGCAATCCTCCCCTTTGTAGGAGTGTCTGTAGCCTCCTATAGGCGGCGCCCAACACTTGGGCGTCCGCCGCTCCAATAATGATGTCATCCATATAGACATATAAAATAATATCTGATTGCCTCTGAAGAGGTTGGAGGACCTGTGACACATAATGTTGACAGAGGCTGGAATGTTAGCCATGCCCTGAGGTAAAACTACCCACTCATATCTTTGGTCTGGCCCCTGGTAGTTAACTGAAGGGATGGAGAAGGCAAACTTCTCACAGTCCTGTGGGTCAAGAGGAATGGAAAAGAAACAGTCCTTGATGTCTATTACAATAAGAATCAGATCCCGAGGAATGGAGGGGATCCATGGCAGCCCTCGTGAAGGGGTGCCTGCGGGAATCATCCACTCATTAATTTTTCTTAGGTCCTGTAACATTCTCCTTTTACATGAAGCCTTTTGTATAACAAATACAGGACTGTTCCAAGGACTTAACGAGGGTCTAATATGTCCTAGGGCTAGTTGTTCTGATATTATTTCCTTTAATCTTTCTAGCTTGTTTAGCGAGAGTGGCCACTGTTCCACTGACACTGGGAGGCCCAGGAGCCATCGAATGGCAGGGATGGTAGGAACAGTGGCCCCTAGGATTGGGGGTAAGGCCCCTGTAGGAGGAACGGGAGCCCCCTGCCCCAAGGCCTCAGAAGGAGGCACTCCCTGATGGTTGCTAGGGTCACCTGACAGGCCATGACCTGTAGTGATTAAGGCCTCAGCTTCCCCCAAAATATCCTGTCTTAGAAGATTAACTGTTAGGCCAGTCGCCACTAGGGGGCGAACTTCTCCCGGACTACTGTCTATATCCCTCCAGGTAAGCCAGTCCCTGGTTACTTCAGACCTAGCATCACCCCCCAACCCCGACAACAGAGGCCCAGGGATCAGCTTCCATTGTAGGGGAACCTCCTCTTTTCTTTTTCTTTCTTTTTTTTTTTTGCCAGTCCTGGGCCTTGGACTCAGGGCCTGAGCACTGTCCCTGGCTTCTTCCCGCTCAAGGCTAGCACTCTGCCACTTGAGCCACAGCGCCGCTTCTGGCCGTTTTCTGTATATGTGGTGCTGGGGAATCGAACCTAGGGCCTCGTGTATCCGAGGCAGGCACTCTTGCCACTAGGCTATATCCCCAGCCCTCCTCTTTTCTTAATATAGTCTGGTCTGCTCCGGTGTCAATTAAGCATCGGAACCTTTTCCCTGCTATAAAGATGTCTATTTTTGGCCTAACTCCTGGGACTATTGGGAGTGCCCAGTGGGCCCTAGGCTGGTAACTAGACTGGCCACCTCCTTTGGGTGATGGGGCTGGAGGGCGCCCCACTACCAGTTTAAAGGCTTTCCCTAAACATCAAATCTGGACTTGCAATCCTTTTGCCAATGAAGTCCCTTCTTGCACCAGGGGCAAGGTGTTCTGGGTAGCCCCTTGGCCTGGCCTGAGGGTTGTCATTGTGAGGCACTAGGTCTTATGCGGCCTGTAGGATACTCCCATAACAGACCCCTTTGTTTGTCCCTATGGTAGAGGCAAGGGCAGATGCCTCGGTAAGCAAAGCCATCAGCGACTGTGTCCGGTGGGCCTGAGCACTGGCATCCTTGCTAGCAATTATCCACCTTTCCATAGATCTATCCTTCATCCCTGCACAGGCTAGTTTGTGGTCTGTGGTCATTCCCTCCCACACCAGGATCTTAACAAGCTGGACCTGCAGAAGCCCAGGAGGGATCTTCCCCTGGAGGCTCCTTTCCACACTGTCGATAAATGTGCCAAGATCCTCCATAGCCCTTTGAGTAATTCCTGATACCGGGGGCTCTGAGGAGCCCTCCCCTAACCTTTCTCATGCCGCCAATCCCAGGGCCCACACCTGCTCTTGATAGGGGGCAGGAAGAGCAGCCTGTTGGAGGCTTGTCGAGTACTGATTACTGGACCCTAACAAAATTTCAAAAGTTATTGGGACTGGGGGATCGGCAGCTTGATTTCTCTTAGCCTGAGCATAGCACCCATCGCTAAAAAAAGCACACCAGTTTAGGTACAGTGGTCTAGGAAGTACAGTCTTAGCTAAACTCCTCCAATCTTGGGTGGTGCAAAGTCGATGAGCAGGCCACGGAGGAGGGTCTCGGCCCAGGGAGAATTAGGTCCATCCTTGGAAACTACCTTTGTAAGTTCTCTAAAATCCTGGGCTTCCCAGGGGTTCCACTGGGTCGGTCTATGGCGTCCCGGGTTAACATCTACTGGGGAGCCCATGCATGGTGAGCGAGAGCCGCGTCTGTGGCCGGGCAGCTCGGTGGGCCTTCTCAGGTCCGCACAAGGTGGAGGGAGCATCTGGTGGGGGAAGAGTGATGAAACGGCGGAGGCCGCCCCCCCCACCTCGCTCGTTCACCACGTGTCTTGGGACCGAGGCGCTTAACTTGGGACCCAGGGGACCAGGCAAAGGCTCACCTGTGGGCTCATTGGAGTGAGGCATTGAGCCCCTCTCTTCCTGGGCAGTGGGAGGGCTGTCTTCCTCCCATCCAAGATGTTCCCCCGCAGACCCTTCCCAGGCCCAGATGTTCTCCATTAATGGGCCTGGGGAAAAGCAGTCCTTAAGGGCCCAGAGAAGTGGGAAGACTATGAGAGGGAGCTCCTCTCCCAAGTTGAATTCCCTGCTTTCCACTTCCTGCTCTAGCCAATCCCACGTGTCCCAGGCAAGTGGATTAGCACCAGCCAGCCAAGGGGTGGCATGTGTCAATATTTCCCAAATTGTTACGGCCTGGGAGTCTGAAATGTCCTGTCCGGTATTTTGGAGTGTGAATCTCAGCACCCAGAGGGCTGGATCACCCCGCTGACTTTGAGATTGCCCCATCCTTTCCGGGGATACCCTTACCTCTAGGAACTTGCTTAGCTGGGCTCTCCGGCATAGTTTCTAAACCTTTCCTGTGCCCCACGTTTGGGCGCCAGCTGCCAGGGGTCCCTTGCCTCTGGTGCTCTCCTGGCCAGCTGGAGAGGTGGGGAAGTGCACCCTGGACGAGGGGAGCCCAGAAAAGGCAAAGAGTCGGCGAACCACCCGCACCCAGCCCCCCTTCGGCAGAGGACAATCAGACGACTCGGGAGAAAGTTCTCACAGTCCGGGTTTATTCAGGAAGGAGTTGCTCTAAAGGCTCAGAGAGCAGCAGGAAGGGGAGGGGTGTAGCGCACCTAGCTAGGGGCTATGAGAGGTGGCCTGAGCTGTCCGTCAAGGGTGGAGAGCCGAGGGACCACCCTAAGGGGGGGCCTAATTCTACACCACAGCCCACAGGACCGCCTCTGGGTTCACTACCAGCCGCCATCTTGGCTACACGTGTTCCCAAGGCTGGGAGACGGGGCCAGTTAGAACTGCCTTTCCAGTTCCGGACCCAGAAGGCAGGCAGAGCTAACAGCCACGTGGCCCCAGGGCTGAGAAAACAGGCGGGGCCAGCTGATTGCCTCTTAATGATGCAAGGCGTGCCCCACAGTGTGTGACCAGGGAGAAGGGATGGGCATGCCCAGCCAATCCTGCTGGATGCACGTCCAACCACACAGACAGAATAGGACGTTAATTCAGAGTTTTCATCTTCCACACCTCCAACTCTCAATCCCAGAGACATTATGAGTGACAGTGTGAATGACTTACATCCAGAACTCCCAGAAACTGGAGAGCAGTTTGCAACCCTGAAACACCCCAGGCTAGCTCAACCCTGGTTGAAGAAAATCTCCTTTCCCTACTGGTTCCATAGCAGTGACCGGGGCTACCCATGCTTCCCTCCTGGCTGCTGGTTTCTCCAGGCTCCTGATGTGCCTCGTTTGCTTAGTGATTTTTTTCCCAGTGGAAATAAGTGACATTAACCACCACATCGCAATGCCTGGTAGAACATCAGTGCCCTGGTCCTGACTGCCTGAGGTTGGGAGCCTGGCCTCTAGATGTGGGTGTGATCTCCCCTCAGTCTCCATTTCAGTCTCATCTCAGTCATCAGTTCCAAGCTCCTCATTGGCAATACATATGGGGACAGAGCAGGATGGGAGAACCTGCACCCCTCAGCGGCCTCCAGGCTCCTTCACCTGTGGGTGTGGAAAGGCAGGTGAGGACGTTTTGCCAATGACTTAAGGGCAGACCCTACAGAGCAAGGAGTGGTTGATTAAGTTCATCTGAGGGAAGCAGGACACACAAGGAGGGAGGAAGAAGAGGAAGTGATGGCTGCTTCCCAGGAAACACCAGCCCAAATCAAGATCAGATCCCCACTTCCTCCTGGAATGTCACATGGTTCAACCTACATGGGGGTTGGAGAAATGGCTCAGGGGGTAGAGCTCTGTGCAGAGTAAAAGCATCAGATACAGATGGGACTCCTGCTCTTAGACAAGAAAGGAAAAGAAGAGGACTGGAGAACTGGAATTTCCACTTTTGCTCCTTGCCTGATGAGTATCTCCCATGGACTTTCTCTTTTACTTTTCTTCTTCCACCATCAAGCCGACTGTTAGAGATTCTTCTCCCTGCCGAGGAGAGCATTCTCACAATTCTGTCACCCTCCCTCACTTCTCTCTGGACAGAGTCTCACCAGGAATCACTCACTCACACGACTACAAAGTGTGTCAGCAGGATGTGAGCTCTGAACATGGGACGGGCATTGCAGGATGCTGTTGCAGTGCATCTCGGTTCTTCACCATTCATGGAGAAGGAAATGGGTGGTGATAGTTTCATCCTGGATGAGAATTTTGATTAATGCCCTTTGAGAATTGGGCACCATGGCTCACAAGTGTAATCCTTGTTCCTCAGGAAGCTGAGATCTGAGGATCATGGTTCAAGCCAGACCAGGCAGGAAAATCTGTGAGACTTTTTGTTGTTTTTGGTTGTGACCTTGAACTCAAAGCCTGGGTGAGTTGTCTCAGCTCTTTTTGCTCAAGAGTAGTGCTCAAGTACTTTGGACCACAGCTCCAATAGCGATGTTTGAGCTGTTAATTGAGGATTAGAGTCTCATGGGGACTCTTTCTGCCCAGGTCTTTGGGAATTTCAATCCTCAGGTCTCCGTCTCCTAAGTAGCAAGGATTACAGGCATGAGCCACCAGTGCCCAGCAAGGTAGGGTGTTATATCCAATTCATCACCAAACGGAAAACAGTAAACCTGTGGCTCAAGTGATAGAGCACTAACTTCAACAAAACAACTCAATGACAGTACCCAGGCCACGAGTTCAAGCCCCAGATTTGGCACTCATTTTAAAAAGAGCTGGGGGAGCTTTGAAACCAAAGGGCACCTGTTGCTTACAAAAGCTAAGAAAATGAAGAGAATTTAGAAGATGTCTGATTTCTCAGATGCTAAGTGTAAAAACAGACATACGGGGGGCTGGGGATATGGCCTAGTGGCAAGAGTGCCTGCCTCGTATACATGAGGCTCTGGGTTCAATTCCCCAGCACCATATATACAGAAAAAAACGGCCAGAAGTGGCGCTGTAGCTCAAGTGGCAGAGTGCTATCCTTGAGCAAAAAAAAAAAAAAAAAAAAAAAAAGCCAGGGACAGTGTTCAGGCCCTGAGTCAGGCCCAGGACTGGCCAAAACAAAACAAAACAAAACAAAAACAAAACAGACATACGGGAATTTGTGAAATATAGAAATCAGGTGTGGCTGGAAACCTGCTTTAAATTCATTATTAATGAGTGGATTCAAGGGACAGAGATCTTGCTATTTCTTCCATCTTTTATGTCAGTGCCATGACGATGTTGTCTGTTAATTACTTTATTCACTGGGATAATGAGTCTTGTGCAAATACCATCATCATAGATATTTGGTAATTTTTCTCTTTGCCACTAATAAGTAGCAGGCAAATGGCTTCTGCAGTGATGTGCGTTAACCTTCAATACAGAAGCCCAGCTCCCCTCCTCATTCCATTCTCTTCTCTTGGCCCTGGTGTGGGGAGGAGGGCTCTGACCTGTGCTTGATGGAGATGGATTGCCCTGACAGGTGCAGATCTGAAAGTGGCTCTCGGCTCTGCAGGATTTCATTTCATTCTATACTTGGTTACATCATTGTGTTTTCAAAAAATGTAACAGAGTCCATTCATTCTTCTCCAAGAGCCAGAAAGCCCTGGGGGGGGGGGTGTCTGGGCCTTTGGTGTTTTCATAAATTGATTTATTTTGTTCAAGGGGGCAGAGAGCTGGCATTGTATCTGATTTTTGCAATAAACAAAGAAAAGCTCTTGAGGGAAGAATATTGCACCATCACAATAGGGAGGAACCCCACCTCACTCCAACCAAATAGTGAGCTGGGAACTCCAACACCCAATGCCACAACAAGATACCAGCAAACCCAACAACCAGAACAAGCACAGAAACACAGGAAATGAAAAAGAACAAAGAAAAGCCTATAATCTGCATGGAGCTGGAAAACCTCCGGGGTACCCCCACCACCCCAGTCGAAACAGGGGCAGGCTGGGAAAACAGCCCCGGAGCCGGTGAACGGGACTGCAGATCATCAGCGACCACAGAATCCACCGTGGTAAAGTCCACCGCGAGTGCATAGACCAGACAGCAGGAGCTCCACGGGCCCCAGACTGCACAGGCCGGACCGAGCATGGGACTGGCAGCACGGGACCAAATGGCTGGGACTAGACAATGGCAAGGCAGCCAGGTGCTGTGGAAATGGAGATCTGGGGCCTTACCCCAGCCTCTAAAATCCCACAGCATCGCGGGATACACACACAATCCAGGACCAGTAAGTTCCCCATTGTCCCCACCACCATAAAGGGGAGATCAGCTCTAGCAGAGACCCAAAACCTAATGTAGAGCTCATCACAAGGGGACAAAGAAGCTAGAGTTCCCTCCCTCCCCCTCCCCACCCCGAAGGAACAAAAGAGCCACATATCTGGTGGCTTTAGGACCCTACAGCTCCTGGGAGATCACAGGAGCTAGCAGCACACGGAGCAACTCCCAAGAAGGTGGCCGTGACACACCTTAGGCCAGCATCCCCCAAAGCCCCAGCTGGGGAGCCTGAATCTGTGTGTACCACCACCCCTGGCCCCCAGCAGGGACCTGGGGTCTGGTAGGCATCTGACCTCCACTTGAGGCACCCTGGTTTGCACAGACTTTTTGAACAACAGTCCCAGGCTTGCTGGTGTGTAAAACCAGCCCAGCAAGGTCACCTGGGCCCAAGCACACACCTCCCTCCCCTCACAGCGGAGACGCAGATTCCGTGAGCACCAACCCACACCCAGACACTTGAACCTGCTGGGGGCTATGCATACTGCCCCCACAGTAGATTCGAGAGAGGGCACAAGTGCCCTCCAACAATCTGGGGTAGCATGTCACCCCCCCAAAAGAAGCACAAGAGCTCTCACGCACGCGCCCCCCCAGATGGCCCTCATGGGTCAGTGTTCTAGCCCTCCAGCAGGAGGGTCCTGCACCCATTCCCCCATGGGAGCGCACAGGTGGGCAAGCTGCCCCTCAGCAACAACACCTGCTCTGATAGGCACACTCTGTCCAGGTGGACAGGCCACCCCTCAAAAGCAACACCTGCTCTGACAGGAACACTCTGCACAGGTGGGTGAGCCACCCTTCAGTGGCAATACTCAATCTGAGATGCGAGCTCTCTTGACCCACAGCAACTAGTGGAGAAAGACTCAAGGAAGAGAAAAGTCTCCATGCCACGCTGAATCGGCAACCTGTGAACTCCCAACAGGGGTTCAAAAGGGACAGCACAATACGATGGCAGAGCACAGTCCTGTGGAGAAAACCACAGAGCCTACCCACCCCTAACTGCGGTGAGGGTAACTACATTGGCAACAACTGAGATGGTCACACTCACCCATTGGGCAGTAATATTCAACAGCAGAACTCAGGATACAAACAAGTCCCTGCTGGCAGACCAGCAGGAACCAGCACAAAGCCAAGTCAAGGCCGCCACCTACAGGCTCCCGACGGGAAGTGCAAGAATCCATAACTGCTTCAACCCAGATGCGAAAATCACAAAGAAATGTTACAAATTTCGTGAAAGGTCAAGCCAACTCGCCAGCTCCATAAAGCAGTATGACCGAAGAGGAGGTGGAGAATAAAAAAAATAACTGAGGCTAAGATAGCAGAAATGATTGAAAGCCTCAGGAACAAATTCAAAAAACAATTCCAGGAATTTAGAATGGAAGTTTCAAAGGACCTTCAGGAAGTCAAGAAAGAAGTGGGAGCAAAAATAGATACAGTCTACTCCTCTGTTAAAGAAGACCTTAACATCCTGAGAAACAAAATGCATGAAAAAAATAGATTCAAAACACAACTCATTAAAAGAAGAAATGACCACAATGAGAGATGATCTGGCAACCATAAACAGCTCACTTGCCTCAATGCAAACCACACTCGAAGCCACATCACAAAGAATTGATCATCTTGAATCTCGCGTCTCTCTTATGGATGATGATTCAGCTGATAAGAACCTGAAGATTCCTGCACTCCAAGAAACTGTCAAACTCCAGAGCAGACTAATCCAGGAGATAGAGGACAGGGAGAAGAGATATAATCTGCCTATAATTGGAATAGATGAAGGAGAGGAGTATCAGAGCAGAGGTATATAAAATATATTCAATAGAATTATTACAGAGAATTTCCCAAATCTCAAAAGGGAAAACCTAACCCAAATAACAGAAGCCTATAGAACACCTGGCAGACCGGACCCTAGAAGAATCTCCCCCAGATACATAATCGTCAACGCCTCAGATTTCAACAGCAAGGAACATATTTTGAATGCAGCCAAAACAAAGAAAAAACTATATTACAATGGAAAAAAGATCAGAATAATGGCAGACCTCTCCACACAAACTTACAATGCACAAAGAGCCTGGAAGAACACAATCCAAGTCCTGCAGGCCAACAACTGCCAACCCAGAATTAGATACCCAGCAGAATTAGAATTTACCTTCGAGGGAAAAACCAGATCTTTCCATAGAAAAGAGGAACTAAAGAAATATGTAAACAAAAAACAGCCTTACAGTGAATTCTAAGAGTGGAACCCCAACCACCAGAAAACGTACAGGACCCCCAGACAGAAACAGAAAAAAAACAATAGCCAGAGCCCAACAGGAAGAGCAGCTCAATAAAGACAAGAAAGATGGGAGAGGAAACATAGCCTAACAGGAAAATGGAAGGGAAAAACACCACACTTATCCATGATCTCTTTGAACATAAATGGTATTAGTTCTCCGATAAAGAGGACCAGATTGACAGAGTAGATCCGTAAACAAAAAATTGCTATCTTTCATCTTCAAGAGACCCATCTTACAGCAAGGGACAAAAACAGGCTCCGAATGAAAGGATGGAGCAAGATCTTCCTAGCAAACACACCTACCAAAATGGCAGGGGTAGCCATTCTGATTTCAGAAAACCTATACTTCTCATTAAAATCAGTTGAAAAAGATAAAGAAGGACACTACATTTTAATACAAGGAAGAATCCAGAATCAAGGTATCACAGTAATAAATTTATAGTCACCAAACAAAAGAGGACCTAAATATGTTAAACAAATTCTCACAGAACTACAGAACAAGATAGACTCAAACACAATCATAGTGGGAGATTTTTTTTCTTTTTTTCTTTTTTTTATTGTCAAACTGATATACAGAGCAGTTTCATACTTTAGGCATTGGATACATTTCTTGTACTGTTTGTTACCTCCTCCCTCATTTCCCCCTCCCCCTTCCCCCTTTCCCTTTCCCCCCATGAGTTGTTCAGTAGATTTACACTAAACAGTTTTGCAAGTATTGCTTTTGTAATCGTTTGTCTTTTTTACCCTGTGTCTCTCGATTTTGGTATTCCCTTACTGTCTCCTAGTTCTAATGTACTCAGATAATATACAGAGATAGTGAAGTACAAGAGGATCATCAATAGTAGAAGCTATGGTTTCACATCGCATGCTGAAAGTAACTACAACAGTGATATAACAGTCGTTTCCATAACATGGAGTTCATTTCACTTAGCATCATCTTTTGTGTTCATAAGGGTATAGCTATTGGGATCTTGTGATCCTCTGCTGTGACTAGCCTAAACCTGTGCTAATTATTCCCTATGAGGGAGACCATCGAGTCCATGTTTCTTTGGGTCTGACTCACTTCACTTAGTATAATTTTTTCCAAGTCCTTCCATTTCCTTACAAATGGGGCAATATCATTCTTTCTGATAGAGGCATAAAATTCCATTGTGTATATGTATCACATTTTCCTGATCCATTCATACACTGAGGGGCATCTGGGTTGGTCCCAAATTCTAGCTATGACAAATTGTGCTGCGATGAACATTGTTGTGCTGGTGGCTTTAGTGTGTTCTTGTTTGTGGTCTTTTGGGTAGATGCCCAAAAGTGGGGCTGCTGGATCATAGGGGAGCTCTATGTTTAGCCTTCTGAGGAATCTCCACACCACTTTCCAGAGTGGCTGAACCATTTCAACTATCCACCAACAATGAAGTAGGGTTCCCTTTTGGCCACATCCCCTCCAACATTTGTTACTGTTAGTTTTCTTGATGTAGGACATTCTTACTGGGGTGAGATGGAATCTCACAAAGAATCTCACAAAGAAACCTATGGGATACAGCTAAGGCGGTGCTGAGGGGCAAGATCATTGCCCTCACCACTCACATTAAAAGAATGGAATCAGAACAGGTAAATAACCTCATGATGCAGTTAAAACGCCTGGAGAAACAAGAAAAAATTGAATCTAAAACGACTAGGAGGAGAGAGATCACAAAGATTAAAGAAGAGATAAATCTGATTGAGAATAGAAAAACCATTCAACAAATAAATAAAACTAAAAGCTAGTTCTTTGAGAAAATAAATAAAATTGACAAGCCCTTGAAAGACTTACAAAAAAAAAAAGAAGAGAAGAGACTCATATCCATAAGATCAGGACTCCACCGAAAAAATTACAACAAATACACATGATATTCAAACAATCATAAGGAACTATTTCCAGAACCTTTACTCACTAAAGAATAAAAATTTTACAGAAATGGATCAATTCTTAGAGAAGTAAAAACTGCCCAAACTGAATCAAGAAGAAATAAATCAGCCAATAACTTACAGCAAGATACAGAAGGTAATCAAGAGCCTCCCAACAAAGAAAAGCTCAGGCCTGGGTGGATTCACCAATAAATTCTATAAAACCTTCAGTGAGGAGCTAATACCAGTACTCCTCAAACTCTTCTGCAAAATAGAAACAGAGGGAGGAATCACAAACTCATTCTATGAAGCTAATATTATACTCATCCCCAAACCAGGCAAAGACCCAACAAAAAAAGAGAATTACAGACCGATATCAACAATGTACACAGATGCAAAGCTCCTCAACAACGTATTAGCTAACAGGATCCAGAAACTGATCAAGAAAATCATACTTCACAATCAAGTAGGCTTCATCCCACAGACACAAGGATGATTCAACATCCGCAAATCAATAAACATAATTTACCACATCAACAGAGCTAAGACCAAGAACCACATCATCATGTCAGCTAATGCCCAAAAAGCCTTTGACAAAATACAACACCCATACATGGTAAAAGCCCTGGAGAGAATAGGAATAGAGGGAACATTCTTCAGAACAATAAAAGCTATATACAACAGACAAACTGCTAACATCATATTAAATGGGGAGAAAATAAAACAATTTCCCCTAAATTCAGGAACAAGACAAGGATGCCCACTCTCCCTGCTTCTATTAAATATGGTGCTGGAATCCCTAGCCATAGCAATAAGGAAAGAGGACGACATTAAAGGGATCCACATTGGCAAAGAAGAAATCTAACTATCCCTATTTGGAGATGACATGATCTTATATCTGAAGGACCCCAAAAAAACTCAGTCCCCAAATTCTTAGACCTAATAAACCATTTTGGCAAAGTAGCAGGATACAAAATCAACCCACAAAAATCAGCACCTTTTCTGTACACCAGCAATGCACAAGCAGAAAAGGAAATTATGGAAATAATACCATTTACAATAGCTTAAAAAAAGAATAAATTACCTAGGGATTAACCTAACTAAAGATGTGAATGACTTATTTAATGAGAACTATAAAAATCTAAAAAGGGAAATCAAAGAGGACACAAGGAGATGGAAAGACCTCCCATGCTCATGGGTAGGCAGAATCAATATAGTGAAAATGGCCATATTGCCCAAAATGTTATACAGATTCAATGCAATCCCCATCAAGATCCCAGCTACATTCTTCACTGAAATAGAGAAAATAACCCATAAATTCATATGGAACAGCAAAAGACCTAGAATAGCCAAAGCAATTCTAGGCAAAAAAAGCAGTGCAGGAGGTATCACAATACCAGACTTCAAGCTCTATTATAGAGCCATCATAACAAAAACAGCCGGCAGCAAGGGGACCCCGAGCAGGAGCCACAGAGCTACGGGCCACTGTCCTGGCAAAGTTCTGCAGGGCCTCCTACTTGGAGCACAAGGCATCAAGCTCCAGCTTCATGCTGGCATTCTCAGAGGCAAGCTTCTCCACCTCCTGCTGCAGCTCCGCCTTCCGCTTCTCTAGCTCCTCCTTCTGGGTCACCGGCTTCACCCGGCAACTGGCGGCATAGCCTCGGTTCTTGAGTGTGTGCCGGGCGCTGCTTCAGCTGGATGATTTCCTCCTTGGACAGGCCCCGCAGGTGCTGCTAGCGCAGGGAATGGTCACCAGCTCCTCATCCGTCAGGCTGGTGCCATTCTCTCCCGGCTCCTGCTTCACCTTCAAGGCCTTG
The DNA here is from genome assembly GCF_023159225.1 of Perognathus longimembris pacificus. Lineage (NCBI taxonomy): Eukaryota > Metazoa > Chordata > Mammalia > Rodentia > Heteromyidae > Perognathus > Perognathus longimembris. The sequence continues at coordinate 131,988 of NW_025961124.1, read as the reverse complement.
TTTCCTTTATTAGGGGGGGCGTCATAACTCGGGGGCACAGTGAGCAGGTACTCTGGGACAAAGCCCTTTGCTCTCCACAGGCTTAGGGGACATTCCCCTGGGGTTTCAGGCAGAGAGTAGTTCCAGAAACTTCTAAGGTTGGGAAAGATCTTTCAACTATTTCTGGCTCCGGAGTCGGGGGTCCTCCACAGTCCTCTCCCCTCCCAGGTGGCAGGCGATCAACGGGGAGGAGCTGGCCTCCTCACACTGCGGGCCCGGGAGGGCCCAGGCGGGGGGCCGGGGCGGGGCCGCGCGGGGCTGGGGCTGGGCGAAGGGGCCGGGCCGGGGCCGAGGGGCCGGGCCGCCCGCTCAGGCCGAGCCGAGAGCACAGGGAATGCCGGGCCCTACCGGGCTCGGGATCCCCCGCCGCTCCTCAGACCTCACATGATGTTTTCAACAAAATTTAATTAATAAGAAAAAAACAGAAGCCATAGTTAAAACCTCTGTGTCTGTCTGTCTGTCTGTCTCTCTCTCTTTTCCCAGCCCCCTCTCTCTATATTTTTAAATCCTAATAAATAGCATGGTGCGTATAAATAAACCAGAAATTATACCACTTATTTTGATGTTACAATTGTTCTGTTCTCTACAATGTATTTTAATACAATTTAAGTGTAATTAAGGTGTTCTACAAAGTAGTTACAATGCTCCACAATGTCTCATGGACTTCTCTGTCCAGGGTGCTTTTAGCCATGTTTCTAAACCTTCTGAGTAGGTAAGGTAACAGGTGTGAACTTGGTGACTATACCTTCGTTCTTCAGTGGCTCATCATTCAACAACTTGTTGCTCAGTCTCCCTGTGTTGGAATATTATGTGTAGTTTCGTTTAAACCCTAGTTTTAAACCATTCTGCTCTGATAGAAGACAGAGAGTATTTCAATATTTTTCTGTATACCAAGCTTTTCTGTATGCCCCAGAATATGATCTGTTTTGGAGAAATTTTTATGAGCTGCTGATAAAAATGGTTTTGTGTGGTTTGTGAATAAAATGCTCCACAGTAAACTGTTCCTAGGAACACCCAGTAAATGTGGAAGATGCTATATAGTCCATTACTTGTTTTCAACAAAATCAACTGATGAATTGAGCAAACTCTTCACTTATGGCTAGGCAAATGTCTGCTTTTGCACCTGGAACTCTGACATTACTAGAGACATTTTTTTTTTTTGTCCCCATAGGGATTGAACTTAAACTTGGCACTATCCCAGAGCACTTTCACTCAAGGCTGGTGCTCTACCACATTGAGGCACAGTTCCACTTCCAGTGATCTGGTGGTTCATTGGTGGTAATAGTTAATGGACTTCACTGCCTGGACTAGCTTTGAACCACCTCCCTCATACCTCAGTCTCCTGAGTAGCTAGGATTACAGGTATAAAGCACCAGTGCCTAGCTTGCGGAGACCTTTTAAAACATACTATGCAAATCCAAATTAAACATCTTAAAAGGAATCAAATAAAAAGTTTGACATTAGTTATTGCTGTACATTGTAAAATGTGAGGTATATATGCATACACACATATACTCGTACATATATATATATATACACATATACACACAGATTACATTCGGAGATGCCATGTCAGAACCATACACTGCTAATGCTGTATAACATAAAATATAGTAACCAAAAAACAAATTCTTATCTTGATATCATAATTTTATATCATATATACGATTTCGTCTTGTTCTCCTATTGTATTCTATTCTTATTATATTGTGTACACTGGTTTTGAGAATGTGATACCATATTTTCACGTGCTCAGTTATACTCCTGGGAATCCACTAAGTTTGAAAGTGTGTTTTGAAATTCACTAGTTTTGCTCGACTATAGCAGAACCATAACCTTACTTCTCTCAGTTTCGTGTGCCATGTATAGAAACTTATCCAAGTACAGGTGCTCACATTGTTATCTTTTGTCTTTTCCTTCCAGGGGACAGTTGACATTTGAGGACGTGGCCATGGAGTTCACACAGGACGAGTGACGGTGCCTGACCCTGGCTCAATGGGCTCTGTACAGGGAGGTCATGCTGGACAACTACAGGATTCTGCTGTCCGTGGGTGAGGAGCTTCCATCCCATTTCTAGTTCATCCTCAGAATTCCCTTGCAGAATATTTCATACCAGGCCCATCTTTGCTGAGTACTGGTGGCCCGTGCCTGTAATCCTATATACTCAGGAGGCCGAGATCTGAGGATCTTACTTGAAAGCCAGTGCAGATATAAAAGTCTATCAGATTCTTATCTGTAATTAACTACCAAAAGCCATTAGTGGAGCTGTGGCTCAAGTGCTTTAGTGTTAGCCTTGAGCTCAAAGACAATACCCAGGCCCTGAGTTCCAGACCCAGGACATTTGAAAAGTAAAAGAAAAAAGAAATGCAGTGCCTGCTTTGTGCAAGTGCATGTCATGTAACCTCATTTTCAAAAATTCTCGGGAAGGGTTGCTGTAAAACACACAAACAGTGCTGGGAATATGGCCTAGTGGAAATAGTGCTTGCCTAATATACATGAATCCCTGGGTTCGATTCCTCAGCACCAGATATATAGAAAAGTGCAGAAGTGTCACTGTGGCGCAGTGGCAGAGTGCTAGCCTTGAGCAAAAAGAAGCCAGGAACAGTGCTCAGGCCCTGAGTCCAAGCCCTAGTACTGGCAAAACAAAACAAAATACACGCGCATACGCATATATATATACATATACATAAACACATAAAATGTATATCCTTGTGTACATATGTGCCTTGAACTCTCAACCGATTTGATTGTGGATGTTCTTTATCACAAGTCCATTTGAGAATTTTGCTGGTTATTTAGAGGTGTAGTCTTACAGACTTTTTTCCCCTGGCTGGGTTTCACCTCTGATCCTTCAGTTCTCAATCCACTGAGAAGGGAAGCTTACAGGCATGAGCCACTGGCACCCAGCTTGCGTGCCCATCAGAGCTGAGTGGGAATGCCAGCCATTCAGTGACACAGGACACTACGTCCCACAGCTCAGCAGCTCCAGGTCAACCTGCACATTTGACTCTCTGGCAGCAGGATGCTGAAGACTGTGGGTGGACATTGCACATAGGTCCTGGTTGCCACAAATTCCATGTCTGGAACTACACACCAGGTGCATGGTAGGTGGCCATATTCTTGTGTGTTCTCCAGTACCACAATATCTTCCTGCTTTAACAATGCCCAGATCCTAATGTCTCTAAACCAGGCTTCATCACCTGTCTGGAGCAAGGAAAAGAGCCCTGGAGAGGAAGGAGAAAGGAAACACCAGGAAAACCTAGAGGTGAGTGGAAATGAAATGAAGAGCACCCCCAAAACACAAATCCAAACTGGAGATGTCTGTCATTTTGGTTTTCCCTTTGATCAGTCCTGGGGATTGAACTCAGGGCCTGCATGCTGTCCTTGAGCCTCTTTTGCTCAAGTCTAGTGCTCTAGCTCCTGAGCCATAGCTCCCCTTCTGGTTTTTAGGTGGGTTATTGGACAGAATGAATCTCACAGACTTTCATCCCCAGGCTATAAACCCTAATCCTCAGATTTCAACATCTGAGTAGCTATCATGACAGGCATGAGTTATGAGTTTCTTTTTCTTGCTTTCTCTGATGTGCGGTCTGTAGAGACATAGTACCCATGTGATGCACGTGGGAGAAACTTCATGAAATTTTCCACCCTCACTCTGCACCAGAGAATCCATTGTGAAAAGCAACCCTGTGAATGCAAAGAATGCGGCAAAGCTTTTCCCAACTACTCTGTATTCCAGAAGCATCAGCGAATCCACAGGGAGGAGAAAACTTTCAGGTGTCAGCAATGTGGCCAATGCTTTAAAAAGCTGTCCAATCTAAGAAGCCATTTCTGAATTCACACAAGAGAGATCCTATCAGTGCCAGGCATGTGGCAAATCCTTTACAAAGTATTCAATTCTTCAGATAAACAAGAGAATCCATGCTGGAGAGAAACCCTACTAGTGCAAAGATTGTGACAAGTCATTTAGACAAGTCTCCATGCTGAAGGTACATGAGAGAACACACACTGGGGAGAAGCCATACCCATGTCTTCTATGTAACAAAACCTTTCGAGAGAGTTCAAGTCTTAAATACCACCAACTGCTCCACACAGGAGAAAACCCCCACAGATGCAATGCATGTGTCAAATCCTTCACACAGCGTGTGGATCTGATTAGACACCAGCGAATTCACACTGGAGAGAGACCTTACCTGTGTTCCCACTGTGACAAATCCTTAAAGCAAAGCTCAGCATCTAGGCAACACCAAAGAATCCACACCGAGGAGAAACCTTATGAGTGCAAACTGTGTGGCAAGACCTTCCGGTATCACTGCAACTTAAAAGGACATGTCAAGACACACAAAGGAGGGAAACCCTATACATGTGAACAGTGCCACAAATCTTTCAAATACAGCTCCAACCTCAGAGATCACCAGAGAATCCACACTGGGACAAACCCTAAAAATGCCATTCATCTGGCAAATCATTTATTTGGGTCTCAAAGCTGATGATATATGAGAAAATCCACATGCCACTGGAACCCAAAAAGTTCAAGGAATGAAGAATGGCCTTTTCACACTATTCATGATGGAAGAAACACAGAGGAAGCCACACTTGAAGAAAAGCTACAAACACTGAGCATTCAGAAAAGCCTCTGCCACAGCCCGGGCATTACAATCAAGCACAGAAACTAGGAAGGAGAGAAGACAGAAAGGAAGGAGATGGATGACATCACTAAACCATGGCTCCAGTTGGCTAAAACACAAGAATATGTACACAGAGCTCACGTTTGGATGGAAATATGAATTAGCAGACATGAGATTCTGAGTTAGAATGCCAGGAAAGCAAGAGAAGAGAGGAACAAAGATTTGTGGGGTCATGACTCCAGTGGTAGAATGTTTGCCTAGTAAGTTTGAGCCTTTAGTTCAAAAGTAACCCTACCAAAAGAATGGACTTGGCTAGGCCCTGGTGGCTCACGCTTGGAATACCAGCTGCTCAAGAAGCTGAGATTTGAAGATCATGGTGTGAAGACAGGCAGGGAAGGAAGGTGCATGAGACTCTTATCTCCAATTAATCATGAATAAAAGAAACCAGAAGTACAATAATGGCTCAAGTGGTGTAACTCCATCCTTGAGCAAAAGGAGTTCTAGGATAGTTCCGAGGATCCCAGATAAAGAAATGAAGGAAATGGTCAGGGTTTAAGGAGAAAAACTAGCCTAGCCATGGAGAAATGGATACCTATTGCAAGTATGAATACTTAGAATATTGTTGTGGGATAATAAATATTTTCAGTCGTCAATCAACAGTGAAAAAATTCTATTTCTAGGACTAAATGTATCTCAAATCTACAGTGGCTAATGTAAAGCTGGAGGCAATGAGGTTTAAGGTTAAGGGGTAAAAAAGCTTAATTAACAAGTTTCAACAGGTGTAATTGGTAGGATTTTTGTGAATATAGAATCAGTGTTTTAAAGAGGTATCACATAACAGGTGTACAAACACTTAATTTTGTTGTGATTCATTTTATTACTTAATTCCCTTTACTAGGGAGTGGCTTTTAAAGTTGGACGTCTAAATGTCAATAAATGCACGGTGAACCTAGCAGGAAACTCTAATTTTTCTCTATTCTCACATTGCTAGGGAAAAAGAGGTAGCCAGCATCTACCCTGATATGACCTCTCCCCAAGATTCTGGGGTCCCTTATAATGAAGCCTTTAAATCTCTTGGTCCAGGGCTGAAAGATGTGTGACTGAGAAGATCCACACTCATCCTCAAAGGGCATCTTGTCTTCCCCTACACTGGCTGTAGCAGGGGTTCCTGTGCACTGACATGCCTCAGTGTTCATTGGCCCACTGATATTGCATGTTCACACGGGACCATGGGACCAGCTAACTGGAGCGGATGGTCAGGCTGAGACAGAAGGAGCAGCACAGAGTCCCTGAGTTCAAGCCCCAAGACCAGCACACACAAAAAATTGTTAAATCTTTCTGAGCAGCCAAGTTGCCAGCATTTGAGTACCAGAGAAAGAACTCTTCAGAGGGGACCAGAGGCTCCTGGGGACCATGGAGTCCCATAAGCCACTGTTGCGCTGCATGCTGGCAAAGTCTGAGGGGAGCTCCTGGTTCCAGAAATCTCTGCTCTTGGACTCTTTTCCAGAGGCCTCTGGGGTGAACCTATCAGTCCTCGAGCACTGCATGCTGGGAGAGGATGAGTTCCAGAAGGCTGCTGCCTTGCCTGGTGGTATGGGCTCGGGGCTAGGGGTGGGTGAGGGCGGTGGTGTGGGCAGGTCTGGGCTGGCGGCCTGGGGTTCATGGGGCAGGGCGGGTGGATGGTTGGGGGCCTGGTCCCCAAGGTTCCTGGTTCTTCTTGCAGGATCAGCACGGGAGGCACTGAGGGGGGCACAGGGACCCTACCTAGGAAGCCCAGGCAACACTGTGAAGGGCAGAGACAGAGTCATGAGAGAACTGGGAGGACAGCAGGGGAGGTCATTTAAGGGAGGAAGTGTGAGCAGGGGAGGGCAGCCACACCTTTCAGAGCTAGAGTTGAACAAACAGGGTGAAGGTGGGAATCCCTAGATGGGTGGGGCCCCACCATCAGCCAGCACAGGTAGCCCTGACTCACACTCCAGGGGCTGTTATAACGTTATCTGATAACATGTGAGAAAAATTAGGAGACTTGAAAGGAACTTCACAGTGTCCAAGAAACTTACTTTCTCAATGAAAAGTCGCCTCTGCCTTCTTCTATTTTTTTTTGACACTGAGGGGACTTGAACTCATGGCCTGTGCAGTGCCCCTGGGCTTCTTTTGCTAATGGATAGCACTCTACCACTTTTAGCATAGATGGACATAAAGAATAAAACTGGTTTTGCATCATTGTACTTAAACCATGTGCTACATATTTGAATCTTTTGGAGTTGTTCTTAGACCCATTTGCTTGCACCCAAACATAATCAGTTTGGGTTTAATTCCTAGGTTTTTGTTTTTTTCTCTTGGCTTCCAGTCTAGTGATTGGAGTCACCATTGCCTCCAGGCTGTTCACCATGACTCCACCCACAGGCTGCAAGGATCACTTTAACACAAGACTTAAAGTAAGTTAAAATAGTAGTCAAAAGCAAGTAATTTTGAAAGCATGATGCCAGTTTTTTTTGTTGTTGTTTTACATATTTTACCTACAGACAGACAGACAGTTGTGCACAAGCTTTGGGGCGCACTTAGAATTTATTTTGTAATTGGCCATGTAAGTTTTCTGGAATTCCAGTGGCAAAATGACATTACTTTGCCCAAATTTTATAACCATGTGGTCAGTTAGAAAACAAAATCTTTTCCAGCAAACACAACTTTTCACAGATTATCCAGCAAGGAAACGGAGAAGCCACATTTTGAGAAACCAGATGAGCTCCAATGGGGAGCTGAAGTGGGATGCCATGGCCAGAGCAGGTCCAGGAGATGGGAGACAGGACATGAACAGAACAGACACCTGGCATGGCGTAATGGCGGTGGAGCTGGCCAGAGCCTTAGCAGGCTCACAGCAAGACGCCTCCACCTTGGAGCATTTGAATTTCAAGGCAGAAGTTACAGAGTTGGGAAGGGGGAGACAGGGCTACTGGGCACTCAGAGTCTCCACATCCCTGCCCTGCCTCAAGGAATTTTGTATGCCCATTACCTGGCAGGCGGGGGGTGGGGGGGAGGGTGGGACTCCAAATCCAAGAGTTTCTAGAACCTTGATGGAACCAAGTTGGCCACATGGAGTTCAAATTTGGGGTCAAATTTGATTGCATGAGGCTTAAGATTAGGCTCAAACTTGAGCAGCTTTCCTGAAGCATTTTAGACTGTCCCCCACTTGATGAGTGACCAGCAGAGCTGAACTAGAGGTAACCCACCTCGTCCCAGTGGGGCTCTGTTCAGTTGACTTCAAAATGGAGTCAACTGTGAGGAAAGAATCAGCAATGGAGTCATCACCCACAAATGCTGATTCCCTTCATCTACCTACCCTGTGACTAATGGTCCCGGGGAGTGGGGTTCAGAACTTGGTGCCAAGATTTTTCTTTTTCTTTTTTTTCTTTTTGTGGCTCTGAAGCCTCGGCCCTGTGACCCTAGGGAAAATCGGATCCGAGCCCCTGGTTAAATGATCACTCACCCTGGTTGGAAGTTCAAATCTGTCCTTATTGTGGTGGACAGAAGTTGGGAACTCGGTCAGGAGAGGTTACCTCAGTGTTCCTCTGGGTTGACTTAGGATAGCAAAATAGATCCCGGGCACAGCTTGGACCCCCCAGAAATGGAGTAAATCCACCAGGGAACCTATCCTGAGTTTTGATATCAATGAAAGGATATGTCCCGGACATCCCAGGGAACCATGTGGAAATAATCACAGACAGGAGAAGAAGGATTTTTAGTGGGGCCATAGCTCCCACGGGAGAGGGAGCTTCATGGTGTCTGCACCTTAACCAGGTGGCAGCTTCTCTGTGTCTAAAGGGAAAGTAGAAGTGAGTAGGAGTGGCTCATTAGGTATTGGTGGATCTAAGAGCTAATGGGAGGAGCTGAGGACCTAAGGCTAGGGAATGCTAACATTTATGACTGACAGCAGGGAAAGAGTTACAACCAAACACGCGGAGATTGGAGAGCAGTCTGCAACCCTGAAACGTTCCAGGCTAGTTCAACCCTGGCTGCAGAAAATGTCCTCTCCCTTCTGATTCCTTATTCCTGCCCCAGGCTTCCCATGATGCTCTCCTGGCTGCTGGGACATCATGGTTTCTCCAGGTTCCTCATGTGCCTGGGTCGCTTACTGATTCTCTCCAATGGAAATAGATGACACTAATCTACCCACTCGCTGCCTGGTGGAGCATCGGTGCCCTGGTCCTGACTGCCTGAGGTCAGGAGCCTGGCCTCTAGATGTGGGTGTGTGGCTTCCTGGTCTCCCCTCAGTCTCCATTTCAGTCTCTCCTCAGTCTTCAGTTCCAAGCTCCTCATTGCCAATGCATATGGGGACAGAACAGGATGGGGGGACCTACGCCCCCCCAGTGGCCCCCAGGCTCACCTGCGTGTGGGTGTGGAAGGGCAGGTGAGGAGGTTTTGCCAGTGTCTTAAAGGCAGGCCCTACAGAGCAAGGAGTGGTTAGTGAGCTCAGCTCTGACCAGAGCAGAAACATGAGAAGAGAGGAAGAGGAAGAAATGATGGCTGCTTCTCTGGAAATTCCAGCCCAGGTCAAGTTCAGATCTTGATTCCTCTTCAAATGTCACAGGGTTGAACCTGGATGGGGGTGGAGGCCTGGATCAGGTGGTAGAGCTCAGGCTTAGAAGTGAAAGCACCAGATAGGAGTTCCAGTCCTGCTCTTAGACAAAAAAATCAAAATAGAAGGACTGTAAAATGTTGACTTCTCTACTTCTGTCTCCTTGACTGATGAGCATTTCCCATGGAATTTTTCTTCTGCTTTTCTTCTTTCCTCATCAAGCTGAATCCTTAGAGATCTTCTCCCTACTGAGGAGAAAGTCCTCCCCATTCTGTCCTCCTCCCCTCACTTCTATCTGGACAGAGTCTCTCCAGGAATTGCTCACTCACAGGACTGCAAATTGTTTCAGCAAGCAGTGAGCTATGAATACGGAACCAGCATTGCCAGGTACTGTTTGGTGTGGAACTAGGTCCTCTGACATCTGTGAAGATGGCAATGTGTGGTGGTACTCTCATCCTGCATGAGAATTTAGGTTAGTGACCTTGGAGAACAATGTGTCATGGCTCTGACTTATATTCCTTGCTCCTCAAAAAGCTGAGATCTGAGGATCATGGTTCAAAGCCAGAACAGCCAGGAAAATCTGTGAAACATTTTGTTTTTTTCACTTGTGAGCTAGAATTCAGAGCCTGGGGCTGTCTCTTTCCTATTTTTCCCAAGCTCAGTCCTTAGAATCTTTGAGCCACAGCTGCAATGGTGGTTTTTGAGTGCGTAATTGAAGATGAGAGTCTCAGCAGGACTTTTTCTGTCAGGTTGCCTTTGAACCTTGATCCATAGAGCTCAGCCTCCTGAGTAGCTAGGATTGCAAGCCTTGGTGCCGAGTGTGGGCAAGTTAGACTACTCTCTCTAATTAACTACCAAAGAGCAAAAGGCTGTGGCTGAAGTGGTTGAAGACTAACCTCAGAGAAAATTCCCTCTATAACTGTACGTAGGCCCTGAGTTCAAGCCCTAGAATTGTCATTCACAAAAACAAAAAAGCAAAAAGCAAAAAAGAAAACAAACAAACAAACTGAAAAACAGCCTTAAGAAAGAAAATGGCAACTGGTGCTTAAAACAGCTGAGAAATGGAAGAGTATTAGAATATGTGTGATTTTCAGAGGCTAAATGTGAAAATTGAGACAGATAGGAACTTGTAGAATGTAACAGTCAGGTTTGGCTTGATTCCTGCCTAAAATTGCTTATTAATGAGTGGATTCAGTTGACTGAGCTCTTTCTATTTCTTCTGTCTCTACTGTCAGGACAATGACAATGTTGGCTGACAATTACTTCATTCACTGGGATAATGAGTCTGGTCCAAATGCCCTCATCATAGATAGTTATGGTTATTTTTCTCTTTGCCACCAATAACGAGTAGGCAGACGGCTTCTGGAGTATGTGCGTTAACCATCAATACTGAAGCACAGGTTCCCTCCTCTTCCTCTATTGTGGGGGAGGAGGGCTCTCACCTGTGCTTGATGATGTATTGCCCAGGTACATATCTGAACGTGGGTCTCAGTTCTGTAAGTTTTCACTTCATTCTCTACATGGTTGCATCTTTATATTATCAGAAAACAAAATAAAGCCACAGAGTTAATACTTCTCTACATAGTTTGTAAATCCTAAAAGGTACCATAGAGCATATCATACACCTGAAATAATAGCATTCATTTTCATTTTATCATTGTTCTTTTCTCTACAATGTAGTTTAATATAATTTAAGTTTTATTAAGTTGCTATACAAAGAATTTTCAGTTCTTTCCTGCTCAGGCTGGATTTTAACCAGGATCCTAAAGCCTTCTGAGTAGTTAACAGTTATGAGCTTGTTGAATATTCCTGCTTTCTTTAATGACTGACTCATCATTCAACAATGTGTTGTTCACTCTCACTGTGTTTGAATATTTTGTGTCCTTTCTTTAAACTTGAGTTTTAATCCATTCTGATTTTATAGACTACAGAGAGTATTTCAGTGTCTTATATGTACTTACCTTTACTTTATGTACAAGACTAAGACCTTATTTTCGAGAAAGTTTTAGGAGCTGCTGACAGAAATGTTATGTGTGGTTGGTGAATAAAATATTCTGCAGAAAACATTGTGCAGGACCACCCAAGATTGTAGAAGATGCTATACAGTCCAGAAACTCTTTACAACATGTACCACTGGGGAAATTGACCAAACTTGACTTTTTGCTCAGGAAAAAGATGTATGCTTTTCACCTGGAACACTGACATTATTGGAGACATTTTTTCTTTTAATCAATCTTAGGACTTGAACTTATGGCCTGGACACTGTCCCCGTGTTCTTTCACTCAAGGTTAGTGTCTACCAATTTGAGCCACACTTCTACTTCTGGTTGCCTGGTTATTTATTGGAAAAGACTCTAAAGCACTTTAGTGCCTGGACTTCTTTGAGCCCATCCATTGATTCAAAGGTTCAGAGAAGTTAGGTAGGATAACAGGGGTAAGGATAACAGGGGAAGTGCCTAGCTACTAGAGACCTTTTAAAATGTACCATGTATATCCAAATTAAAGATCTTAAGAAGAAACAAAATCTAAAGTTGGATAATATTTAGTTCATTGTTGTACATTGGACATGTGAGGTATATTATATATACATGTGCATGTATAAATATATCTATATATATAACATATATGTATACAAGCACATTTCTGGATAGAAGATTCCTTGTCAGAACGATACATAGCTCATCCTGTATGACATAAATGTAGCAATTAAAAAACACATACTTATGGTGGTATGTTAATTTTATATCATATATACAATTTCTACTTATTTATGAATGTTATTATATATTTAGTATATTGTGCACAATGATTTTGAGAATGTGATACCGTATGTTCACATGACTAGGTTATACAGTAGGAAATTCCACTAAGTTTGAAAGTGTGTATTTAAAATCACTCACTTTGAAAATCTGTAGTAGAAGGGTGACCTTACTTCACTCAATTTCTTGAGCCAGGAATAGGAAATTTCCCACAGCAACATGCTCACATTGTTATCTTTTGTCTTTTCCTTCTTGGGGACAGTTGACATTTGAGGATGTGGCTGTGGAGTTCACGCAGGATGAGTGGCCGTGCCTGACCCCAGCTCAGCGGGCTCTGTACAGGGAGGTCATGCTGGACAACTACAGGAACCTGCTCTCCGTGGGTGAGGATTTTGTGTCCCAATTTCTAGTTCATTTACAGAATTCCTTTGCAGAATATTTCATGTCAGGGGCAGCTTTCTTGGGTAATGGTGGCTTGTGTCTATAAGCCCAGCTACTCGAGAGACTGAGATCTTAGGATGGACCTTAAAAGCCAGTCTGAGAAGGACAGTCTATAAGACACTTATCTGTATTGAGCCACTAAAAGCCTTCTGTGGAGCTGGGGCTCAAGTGATACAGTGCCAGCCTTGAGCACAAAAGCACAGGGACACTTACCAGGCACTGAGTTCAAGCCCCAGGACCTTCCATACGTAGAAGAAAAAAGCAAAGTAGTGCCAGCTTTATGCAAGTGCATCTCAGATAACCTCATTTTCACAAATCCATGGAAAAGGTGCACACACACACACACACACACACATTTTAACCAGGCACTGGTGATTCACACTTGTAATCTTAGCTAATGAGGGAGCTAGGATCTTAAGACTGTGCCTTAAAGTCTTCCTAGGTAGAAATGTTTCTGCATCTATTATCTGCCAATAACCCCATAAAACCTGGAAGTGAAGTTGTGTCACAAAGTGGTAGAGTGGCAGTCATGACTGAAGGAATTTCTGGACAGCACCCATGCACTAAGATCAACCAGACAACCAATAAAAAACAAGAAAGAAAAGAAAAGCACATTTTCATAACTTCAAATCCTGTGCATGGCACTTTTGGTTTTTGTTTGTTTGTATTGTTTTTTTTTGGGGGGGGTTGCCAGTTCTGGGGCTTGCGCTCAGAGCTGGAGCTTCTTTTGGCTCAAGGCTAGCACTCTACCTCTTGAGCCACAGCGCCACTTCCAGCTTTTCCTATATAGGTGGTGCTGAGGAAACCAACCCAGTGCTTCATGTATGTGAGGCAATCACTTTACCACTAGGCCATATCCCCAGTCCCTCCTTCCACTTTTGAAGGAAATGAATGTGTCATTTTATTTTTGAGTGTGTGTATGTGTGCATGTGGTATACATGTATGTGTATATACATATATACATGTAAATGGATATATATATATATTTGTGTACATGTGTTTGTGTTTTATCAGAAATTTACTTTAGAGTTTTGCTACTTAATTAGAGAAGTCAATTTATACACTTTTCTCCCCTGATGACTTTCACCTCTGATCCTTCAGTTCTCAATCTACTGAGAAGGGAAGCTTACAGGCATGAACCACTGGCACCCAGCTTGCGTGCCCATCAGAGCTGAGTGGAAATGCCAGCCATTCAGTGACACAGGACATTGCGTCCACAGCTCTGCAGCTCGAGATCACCCCGCACATTTGACTCTCTGGCAGCTGGATGCTGAAAATAGGGGTCCACAGGCAAATGGGTCCTGGGCACAACAAATGCCCCATCTGGAACTACACACCAGGCACATAGTAGGTGGCCATATTGTTTCATATTCTCCAGAACATCTGCCTTTCAACTTTTTCATTGTCCAGGTCTTAATGTCTCTAAACCAGACCTCATCACCTGTCTGGAGAAAGGAAAAGAGCCCTGGAGAGGGAGGAAAAAGGAACCATCAGGAAAAACTAGAGGTAAGTAGAAATGAACTAAACTGCAGCCCCAGAACACACGTCCAAAGGGAAGGAAGACAGGAAGCAGAAAATGGGATTGCAATATTTTTCTACACTGGAAATTCTGTTGTTGTTGGGTTTTTTTTCCTGCCAGGCCTGGGGCTTGAACTCAGAGCCAGTGTCCAGTCCTTGAGCCTCTTTTGCTCAAGTCTAGTGCTCCTTCTCCTGAGCCGCAGCTCCCCTTCTGGTTTCAGGTGGGTTTTTGGACAAAAAGAATCTCACCAACTTTTATCCTCGGGAATACTTTCACCTGCAATCCTCAGACCTCAGCCTCCTGAGTAGCTAGGATGACAGGCTTGAGTTATAAGTTTCTTTTACTTCCTTTCTCAGATGAGCAGTCTGCAGACACACAGTAGCCATGCAATGCATGTGGAAGAACCTACAGGAAATTCTCTGTCCTTATGCTGCACCCAAGAATCCACAGTAAAAAGCAACCATATGAATGTAGGGAATGCCAGAAAACCTTTTGCCATAAATTTGTGTTCCAGAAGCATCAGCGAATCCACTCAGGGGAGAAACCTTTCAAGTGTCAGCACTGTGACCAGTGCTTTGAGCATCCATCCAGTTATAGAAGACATTTCCGAATTCATATGGGAGAGAGACCCTACTGGTGCCAAGCATGTGGCAAATCCTTTACATGGAATTCAGTTCTTCAAACACACAAAAGAATCCATGCTGGAGAAAAACCCTACTAGTGTAAAAATTGTGACAAGTCATTTAGACATGTCTCCAGGCTGAAGGAACACGAGAGAACACACACGGGAGAGAGGCCCTACCCATGTCTTGTATGTGTCAAAACCTTTGGTCGATGTTTAAATCTAAAAAGACACCAACTGACCCCACAGGAGAAAAATATCACAGATGCAATGCATGTGACAAATCCTTCACGCTGTGTGGGAATCTGATCATCCACCAGCGAATCCACACTGGAGAGAGACTTTACCAGTATCCCGACTGTGACAAATCCTTTAGACAAATGTCAGCAGCTAAGAAACACCAGAGAATCCACACCGGGGAGAAACCTTATGAGTGCAAAGTGTGCGGAAAGACCTTCTGGGATCTCTACAAATTAAAAGCACATGGGCGAACACACACGGAAGAGAAATCCTACACATGTGGGCAGTGCCACAAGTCCTTCAAATACAACTCCAGCCTCAGAGGTCACCAGAGAAGCCACACTGGGGACAAACCCTACAAGTGCCGTTCCTGTGTCAAATCTATTTGGGAATCAAAGCTGAGAACACATGAGAAAATCCACATGCCACAGGAAACCTAAAATTCAAGGAATGAGAAATGGCCTTTCCACACTACTCAAGCCAGAAGGAACACAGAGAAAGGCACATTGGAAGAAAACTACACACATTGAGAATTCATACAAGCCTCTGCCTCGGCCCGGGCATTAGAATCCAGCACAGAAACTAGGAAGGAGACAAGACAGAAAGGAAGGAGATGGATGACATCACTTGACCACCGCTCCAGTTGGTGAAAACACAAGAATCCGTACATGAAGCTCAAGTATGAATGGCAGTATGGATTGGCAGACATGAGATTCTGGGTTTGAACTTGAGGAAAGCAAGAGAAAAGGGGGAGCCTCAGATTTGGGAGGGTCATGGCTCCAGTGGTAGAATGTTTGCCTAGAAAGTTTGAGTCCTTATTTCAAAAGCAACCCTACAAAAAGCTCAGATTTGGCCAGGCCCGGTGGCTCACACTTGGAATCCCAGCTCCTCAGAAATCTGAGGTCTGAGGATCCCTGTTTGAAGACAGGCAGGGCAGGAAGGTCCAGGACACTCTAATCTCCAATTAATCATGAATAAAAGAAACCAGAAGTACAGCAATGGCTCAAGTGGTGGAAGTCCATCCTTGGGCAAAAGAAGTTCAAGAATAGTGCACACACTCTGAGATGAAGAAGTGATGGAAAAGGTCAATGCTTAAGTAAGGAGGAAAAAGTAGGTGGCCAAGGCAGAATTGATGCATATTCCAAGTAGGACACTTTAGAATGCTCAATAATATTTGTTGTGGGATAATAAATAAACAATTTTAATCATCAGTAAACAGTGGAAAACCTTCTATTTCAAAGAGTGTAAGGATATTACAAACCTGCAGTTCCTAATGTAAATCTGAGGGCACTTAGTTCTAGGTTCAAGTGGTAAGAAGGATTAATGAATAAGTTTAATCAGGTGCAATGGATAGGACTTTTGTAAATGTATAATCTGTGTTTTTATCTGTACACACCAAATGTACAGATGCTCAACTTGTTGTAATTCATTTTATTATTTAACTCTCTTTACTGGGGATTGGCTTTTAAATTTTGAAGTCTGAATGTCAATAAATGAATTGGGTACCTAGCACTCAAATCTCACTTTTTCTCATTTCACACAATGTTAGGGAACAAAGAGGAATCCAAAGTCTACCCTAGTATCATCCCTCCCCCTACAAACTGAGTGTTCCCCATAGTGAAGGCCTCTACACTTGTGGTTCTGGGCTGGAAGAAGTGAGTCTGAGGTAGGCAGAAATTCTCCACATCAGAATGAGAATCTCCATGGACAAACAAACCCAACTCCACTGCAGAAATGCAGTGCAGGTGCCCCTGGCCTGCAGGCCTGGGCTCTGGGGTCAGGTGAGGCCCAGCAGTGCTGCTCTGGCTCTGCAGACTCCATCCTAGCTAATGAAGAGGCTGAGATCTAAAGACTTGGTTTAAAGCATGCCTAGAAAGAAAAGTTGGTCTCCCTATTATCTCCAAATAACCCCATGAAAGGTGGAAGTGCAGTTTTGACTCAAAGAGGTAGAGTGCTAACTTTCATTGAAACAGCTTGGGGAGAGAACACAGTCCTGGAAATCAACCACAAAACCAATAAAAAGGAAGAAATAAAAGAAAATAACACTTGTATAACTTCTGATCCTGTATATTTTACTCTGGGTTTTTTGTTTGTTTTTTTTGTTTCTTTGTTTCTTTGTTTCCTTCTTTCTTTCTTTCTTTTTTTGCCAGTCCTCAGGCTTGGACTCCCAGCATGAGCATTGTTCCTGGCTTCTTCTTGCTCTGGGCTATCACTTTACCAGTTAAGCCACAGTGCCCCTTCTAGCTTTTTCTATGTATGTGGTGCTGAGGTATTAAACCCAGGGTTTCATGTATGGGATGCAATCACTGTAATACTTGGCCATAACCAAGGAAATACCTGCCACTTTGGAAGGTAAATGAATGCTACAATTTATTTTGGCGTGTGTGTGTGTGTGTGTGTGTGTGTGTGTGTCTGTGTGTGTTTGTCCTTATATATGTATGTGCCTTGCACTCTCAGTAGATTTGCTTTCTTGTGGATGTTCTCAATCCACTGAGAAGGGAAGCTTACAGGCATGAAACACTGGCACCCAGCTTGCGTGCCCATCAGAGCTGAGTAGGAGTGCCAGCCATTCAGTGACACGGAACACAGTGTCCCACAGCTCAGCAGCTCCAGGTCACCCCACACATTTGACTCACTGGCAGCAGGACGCTGAAAACTGCAGGTGGAAATTGCACATGGGACCTGCTTGTCACAAATGCCTCTTCTGTGGGGCTGGGAATATGGCCTAGTGGCAAGAGTGCTTGCATCTATACATGAAGCACAGGGTTCGATTCCGCAGCACCACATATATAGAAAACGGCCAGAAGTGGTGCTGTGGCTCAAGTGGCAGAGTGCTAGCCTTGAGCAAAAGGAAGCCAGGGAAAGTGCTCAGGCCCTGAGTCCAAGGCCCAGGACTGGCAAAACAAACAAACAGAAAAAAAAATTACCCTTCTGTAGCTACACTCCAGGGGCATATGCAGGGCCATATTCTCTTGGGTACTCTGGTGCAAACACGTTCCTACTTTTTCAATGCCCAGGTCTTTTTTTTTTTTTGCAAGTATTGCTTTTGTAGTTGTTTGTATTTTTTTTTTTACCCTATATACCACTGTTTACCAGTATACATGGTTTCCAATATACTCAGATAAGATACAGAGATAGTATAGGTACAACCACAGGAAGGAGATACAAGAGGATCATCAATAATAGAAGCTACAGTTACACATAGCATGTTGACAGTAGTTACAACAGTGATATAACAATCGTTTCCATAACATGGAGTTCATTTCACTCAGCATCATCTTATGTGTTCATAAGTGTATAGCTATTGAGCTCTTGTGATCCTCTGCTGTGACTAGCCTAAATCTGTGCTAATTATTCCCTATAAGGGAGACCATGGAGTCCATGTTTCTTTGCGTCTGGCTCACTTCACTTAGTATAATTTTTTCCAAGTCCTTCCATTTCCTTACAAATGGGGCATTCTTTCTGATAGAGGCATAAAATTCCATTGTGTATATGTACCACATTTTCCTGACCCATTCGTCTACTGAGGTCAATGCTCAGGTCTTAATGTCTCTAAACCTCATCACCTGTCTGGAGCAAGGAAAAGAGATCTAGAGAAAAAAGAGAAAGCAACCATCAGGAAAAACTATATGTAAGTGGAAATGAACTGAACAGCAACCCCAGAACACATGTCCAAAGGGAAATTTGACAGGAAGCAGAAATTGGGATTGCAAATTTTTCCAAACTAGAAATGTCTGTTGTTGGTTTTTTTCTTGGCCAGACCTGGGAAGTGATCACAGGGCCAGTGTCCAGTCCTTGAGCCTCTTGTGCTCAAGGCTAGTTCTCTAGCTCCTGAGCCACAGCTCCCCTTCTCCTTTTTAGTGGGTTAATGGACACAAAGAACCTTGCAGACTTTCATCATCGGGCTGACTTTCAACCCCAATCCTCAGATCTCAGCCTCCTGACCGGTTAGAATGATAAGCGTGAGCTATAAGTTTCTTTTTCTTGCTTTCTCAGTTGAGCAGTCTGCAGACACACAGTACCCAGAGAAGGCATGTAGGAGAACATTCAAGAAATTCTCTGCCCTCACTCTGCACCAGAGAATCCACTGTGAAAAGCAATCCTATGAATGTGAGAAATGTGGGAAAACTTTTTGCCAGAACTCTGTGTTCCGGAAGCATCAGCAAATCTACACTTTTTGAGTATCTGCAGTGTGGCGAGTGTTTTAAGTATCTGTTCAGTAATAGGAGACATTTCAGATGTCACATGAGAGAGAATCCCTACCAGTGACCGGTGTGTGGCAAATCCTTTAGATGGAATTTAGTTCTTCAGACACACAAGAGAATCCATGCTGTAGAGAAAACCTACCAGTGCACAGATTGTGGAAGGTAATTTAGACATGTCTCCAGGCTGAAGGAACATGAGAGAACACACATGGGAGATAAGCCATACCCATGTCTTGTCTGTGGCAAAGCCTTTCAAAATGTTAACATCTTAAAATCCATCAACTGCTCCACACAGGAGAAAAACCCCACAGATACAATGTATATGACAATTCCTTCATGCAGCTTGGGGATATGATCATCTACTAGCGAATCCACACTGGAGAGAGACCTTACCAGTGTCCTCACTGTGACAAAGCCTTTAAACTTATGTCAACATCTAGGCAACACCAGAGAATCCACACCAAGGAGAGAACTTATGAGTGCAAAGTGTGTGGCAAGACCTTCCTGTCTGTCTACAGCCTGAAAGAACATGGGAAGACACACATGGGAGAGAAACCCTACACATGTGAACAGTGCTACAAGTCCTTCACATCCAGTTCCACCCTTAGGATACACTAGAGAAACCACATGGAGAGAAAGCTCATGAGTGTAAACACTGGTAAGACCTTCTGGTATATCTCCAACCTCAAAGAACATGGGAGGACACACACAGGAGAGAAACCCGACACATGGGAACAGTGCTACAAATCTCTTCAAAAACAGCTCAAGAGAAGAAAGATGGCGCCGATGGAATAGGGAGGCACCCTGACTCACTCCAACGGCATAGTGAGCTGGGAACCCCAACACCCAACACCCCATCAAGAACCCAGCAAAACCAGCAGCCAGAAGCAGTGGAGAAACGCAGGAAAACAAAAAGGAGCAAAAAAGAAGAACCGAAAACCTACACGGAGCCGGAGATTCACCGGGGCACCCTCCCCCCTCCAGCCGACCCTGGCCCAAACAGGGTCAGGCTGGGAAAGGGGAACCCGGCGATCGGCAGACAGGCTGCCAGGAGCGCAGAATCCATATAGGGGGAGACCCCACGGACACAAGGCAGGGTGCGGACCAAGACACACCGGCAGCGACGAGAAGTTCGGGTCCACACCGGGTTTGGACAAGGGAACCCAGCGCGGCAGAAATCGGGAACCAGGGAAGCCACCACGACACTTAGCCAACCCCTGGAGGGCCAACGGCGGCGCGGGACACACACACAAAGCAGCAAAAGTGAGTGCCCTCCCCTCCCCGATCCCCCACCCCTGAGGGAACAAAGAACCCACAAATCAGGCGGGGAAACCCCCATCAGGCGCTGGGAAGTCAGTTTAGCAGGGGAAGGGCTCAGCAGCACCAACACCCCACAGGTTCCTGAACTGGCAGAACCGGCCCCGCCCCCTTCCCAACAGGGGCCGGGAGACAGCCGGTTGTGCAAACCCCACCTGAGGCGCCTGGACCTCGCAGACTCTTACAACTAAAACCACAGGCACTGGTGGGCAATACCAGCCCAGCAGGGTCACTTGAGCCTGATCACGTCCCCCCTCCTCACAGCGGAGGTGAGGTCTGAAGGTGCCAAGCCACACCCGGACAGTCGATCCCACTGGGCCCCACACGTACCCCGCCCCCCAACGGACTCGTGGGAGGGCGCAAGCACAACCCAACAACCCAGGACTTGCTCTGGGAGGCATATCCCGCCGAAGTGCCTGTTGCACTGAACGCACAGCGCACAGGAGGGCGGGGCCCCCGGCGACAGCGCCCGCTCTGGTAGGCGTACCCTGCACTGGTGGGCGGGGACACAGTGACAGCACGTGCTGCCGTAGACACGTCTACACAGGAGGGAGGGAGGAGCTACAAACCAAACCTGAGAAGCCATCCAGATCTCCAGATGCGCAAATCACAAAGAAACATAACTCAGTTCATCAAAGGGCAAGCCAACTCGCCAGCTCCAAAAAGCAGCACGACTGAAGAGGAGATGGAGACTAAAAAAGCAAATGAGGCCATGTTAACAGGAATGATCGAAAGCGTCAGAAATGAAATCAGAAAACAATTCCAGGAATTTAGAGCGGAAATCTGGAAGGACACCCAGGAAGCCAAGAAAGAAATGGAAGCAAAACTGGATACAATGCAAACCTGCTTTAAAGAAATGGAAGCAAAAATGGATACAATGCAAGCTGCCTTTAAAGAAAATCTCCACATCCTAAGAATTGAAATGCATGAAAAAATAGATTTAAAATACAACTCTTTAAAGGAAGAAATCTCCACGATCAGAGCTGATATGACAACCATAAATAGCTCTCTGACATCCATAAACTCCGCAATTGAAACCATGACACAAAGAGTAGACCATATAGAATCCAGAATCTCTCGCCTGGACGATGAAGCAGCTGACAACAACCAGAAAATGACCACACTCCAAGAAAAGGTGAAGCTTCAGGGAAGACTAATCCAGGAACTAATGGACAAAGACAAGAGATATAATCTGCGCATAATTGGAATAGAAGAAGGAGCCGAATACCAGAGCAGAGGGCTTAATCATGTTCTCAATAAAGTTATTGCAGAAAACTTCCCCAATCTCACAGGGGACCCCATCCAGGTAACCGAAGCCTATAGGACACCTGGCAGGCCAGACCCCAGGAAAGCCACCCCAAGGCACATAATATTCAAGACTACAGACCTCAAAATTAAAGAGCAAATTCTGAATTCAACCAAAGCGAAGAAGGAAACTTTTTTCAATGGGAAGAGGATTCGAATAACATCCGACTTATCCACACAAACTTACCAAGCTCGAAGCGAGTGGAAGAACACCATCCAAGTACTCCAGAATAACAATTTACAACCTCGGATCAAATATCCAGCGAAATTGGAGTTCACATTCGAAGGGAGAACCAGATCTTTCCACACCAAAGAGGAGCTAAAGGAGTATGTGAATAAAAAACCAGCCCTACAGCGAATATTAAGAGGGGAACCCCACCCAACAGAGATCGTAAAAGACACACAGACAGAATCAGAAAGAAACTTCAATAGCCAAAGTCCAGCAGAAACACAAGCTCACTAAAGACAAGAAGAAAAAAAAAAAAAAAAAAGAAGAAAAAACAGCCCACCAAGAAAATGGAAGGAGAAAAAACACCCTTATCCTTGATCTCTTTAAATATAAATGGTTTAAACTCCCCGATAAAGAGGAGCAGACTGGCAGAATGGATTCGCAAACAAAAAGTTGACATCTGCTGTCTACAAGAGACCCACCTTACAGCAAGGGACAAAAACAGGCTTCGAGTGAAAGGATGGAGCAAGATCTACCAAGCAAATGCATCCACCAAAACGGCAGGTGTAGCCATCCTGATCTCAGACAAGCTTGACTTCTCTTTAAAGTCCACTCAAAAAGACAAAGAAGGACACTACATATTAATACAAGGAAAAATACAGAATCAAGAAATCACGGTGATAAATGTATACTCACCAAACAAAAGAGGCCCGACATATGTCAAGCAAATTCTCAAAGAATTACAGAGCAAGATAGACGTAAACACAATCATAGTGGGTGACTTTAATACTCCTCTCTCTCCAAGAGACAGATCCAACACCCAGAGGATTAGTAAGGGAGCTGAGGACCTAAATAACACCATTTCCCAAATGGATCTAACAGACCTATATAGAACCTTTCACCCCACAGAGACCCAATACACCTTCTTTTCAGCAGCCCATGGATCATATTCCAAAATAGACCACGTCATAGCCCACACAAAGAACCTCAGCAAATACAAAAGTATTGACGTCATCCCATGTATTATATCTGACCACAGTGGATTAAAGGTAACCCTCAACAACAAAGGATACCACAGAGCCTATACACACTCTTGGAGGCTAAACCCCACGCTGCTATCCAACACTTGGGCCACAGATCAAATTAAAGATGAAATCAACGAATTCATAAGCCACAATGACAAAGAAAACACATCACAAAGAAACCTATGGGACACAGCTAAGGCAGTTCTAAGGGGCAAGATCATTGCACTCAGCACCCACATTAAAAGAATGGAAGCAGAGCAGGTGAATACCCTCACGATGAAACTAAAACAACTGGAGAAACAAGAAATGACAGAATCTAAAACGACTAGGAGGGGAGAGATCACAAAGATTAAAGAAGAGATAAATCTGATTGAAAATAGAAAGACCATTCAACAAATAAATAAGACTAAAAGCTGGTTCTTTGAGAAAATAAACAAAATTGACAGACCCCTTGCAAGACTTACAAAAAAAAGAAGAGAAGAGACTCATATTCGTAAAATCAGGGACTCCACAGGAAAAATTACAACAAGTACACACGATATTCAAACAATCATAAGGAGCTATTTCCAAAACCTCTACTCAGCAAAAAACAATAATTCTGCAGAAATGGATCAATTCTTAGAGAAGTACAAACTGCCCAAACTGAACCAAGAAGAAATAAATCAGCTAAATAAACCAATAACTTACGGTGAGATACAGGAGGTAATCAAGAACCTCCCTACTAAGAAAAGCCCAGGCCCAGATGGATTCACCAACGAATTCTACAAAACCTTTACTGAGGAGCTAATTCCAATACTCCTCAAACTCTTCCGCGAAATAGAAATGGAGGGAGAAATTCCAAACTCATTCTACGAAGCTAATATCATACTAATTCCCAAACCAGGCAAAGACCCAACAAAAAAAGAGAACTACAGACCAATATCACTAATGAACACAGATGCAAAGCTCCTCAATAAAATATTAGCTAATAGGATCCAGAAAGTGATCAAGAATATCATACATCATGACCAAGTAGGCTTCATCCCTCAGTCACAAGGATGGTTCAACATCCGTAAATCAATCAACGTAATTCACCACATAAACAGAACTAAAATCAAGAATCACATTGTTATCTCAGTCGATGCCCAAAAAGCCTTTGACAAAATACAACATCCATACCTATTAAAAGCTTTGGAGAGAACAGGAATAGATGGAACATTCCTCAAAACAATAAAAGCCATATACAACAGACCAACTGCTAATATCATATTAAATGGAGAGAAACTTAAGTCATTCCCCCTAAAATCAGGAACAAGACAAGGATGCCCACTCTCCCCACTTCTGTTCAACATAGTGCTGGAATCCCTAGCCATAGCAATAAGGCAAGAGGAGGATATCAAAGGGATCCACATCGGCAAGGAAGAAATCAAGTTATCCCTATTCGCAGACGACATGATCTTGTATCTGAAGGACCCAAAAACCTCAGTACCCAAACTCCTACACCTAATAAACCAATTTGGCAAAGTAGCAGGATATAAAATCAACCCACAAAAGTCAGCAGCTTTTCTGTACACCAGCAATAGACAAACAGAAAAGGAAATTAGGGAAACAATTCCATTTACAGTAGCCAAAAAAAGAATAAAGTACCTAGGGATCAGCTTAACCAAGGACGTGACGGACCTATTCAATGAAAACTACAAAAATCTAATAAGGGAAATCAAAGAAGACACAAGGAGATGGAAAGACCTCCCATGCTCATGGGTAGGCAGAATCAATATAGTGAAAATGGCCATATTGCCCAAATTGTTATACAAATTCAATGCAATACCTATCAAAATCCCAGCCACATTCTTCACTGAAATAGAGAAACCAATCCATAAATTCATATGGAACAGCAAAAAACCTAGAATAGCCAAAGCAATTCTAGGCAAAAAAAGCAATGCAGGAGGTATCACAATACCTGACTTCAAGATCTACTACAAGGCCATCATAACAAAAACAGCATGGTATTGGTATAAAAACAGATCGGAAGACCAATGGATTAGAACTGAAGACCCAGAAATAAAACCGCACTCTTACAGCCAACTGATATTCGACAAAGGAGCTAAAGATATACAATGGAATAAACATAGCCTCTTCAACTACTGGTGCTGGGAGAACTGGGCAGCCATATGCAGAAAACTCAACGTAGACCCAAGCCTATCACCATGCACCAAGATCAACTCAAAATGGATCAAGGACCTCAACATCAGACCTGAATCCTTGAAACTACTGAAGGACAGAGTAGGAAAGACACTAGAACTTATAGGCACAGGAAGGAACTTCCTGAATAGAGTCCCAGGGGCACAACAAATAGGAGAAAGACTCGACAAATGGGACTACTACAAATTAAAAAGTTTCTGCACAGCTAAGGACATAGCCACCAAAATAGAAAGACAGCCAACGATATGGGAAAGGATATTTACCAGCACAGCAACAGACAAAGGCCTGATATCGGTCATCTACAGAGAACTCAAAAAACTAAGCCCCTCCAAGCCCAATAAACCTATTAGGAAATGGGCAAAAGAGCTAAAGAGAGACTTCACAAGAGAAGATATAAAAATGGCAAAGAAACATATGAGGAAATGCTCAACATCCCTGCTAGTAAAGGAAATGCAAATAAAAACAACCCTGAGATACCACCTCACCCCAGTTAGAATGGCCTATACTCTGAACTCAGGAAACAACAAATGCTGGAGGGGCTGTGGGGAAAGAGGAACCCTTCTCCATTGTTGGTGGGAGTGCAAATTAGTACAACCACTTTGGAGAACAGTATGGAGGTTTCTCAAAAAGCTCAATATAGACCTACCCTATGACCCAGCCATACCACTCCTAGGCATCTATCCTAAACAGCAAAATCCAAGATATCAAAAAGGCATTTGTACTACCATGTTTATCGCGGCACAATTCACAATAGCTAAAATATGGAAACAACCCAGATGCCCCTCCACAGACGAATGGATCCAAAAAATATGGTACTTATACACAATGGAATACTACATAGCGATTAGGAATGGTGAAATATTGTTATTTGCAGGGAAATGGTCGGAACTCGAACAAATAATGTTGAGTGAGACAAGCCTAGAACACAGAAAACAAAGGGGCATGATCTCCCTGATATATGACTGTTAACAAAGGGAGACGGAGAGACAGTAGAGACCAAGTCTGTGAATACTGTATATGTTCTTGATACATTGTATATTGCATATATGTCAACCTGACCTAGACAAGGGATAGAAAAACAGGTTGTAAGATATCATAAGAAATGTACACACTGCCCTACTATGTAACTGCACCCTCTTTGCACAACACCTTGTAAAAAAATTTATGTCCAATTAATAATAAAAAAAAAAAAACAGCTCAAGCCTCTGAATTAACCAGAGAGGCCACACTGGGAACAGACCCTAAAAATGCCATTCATGTGGCAAATCATATACACAGAGCTCATACTTCAGGAGACACAAGACAATCCACAATCCAGTGGAACCCTAATGTTCAGCAAATGAGGGGTAGTCTTTCTACACTACTCAAGCTGGAAGAAACACAGAGAAAGCCACAGTGAATAAAAACCTACAAAAACTGAGAATTCAGAAAAGCCTCCTGCCACACCCCTGGCATTAGAATCCAGCACACACACCATGTAGGAGAGAAGACAGACAGGAAGGAGATGGAGCACATCACCTGACCACTGCTCCAGTTGGATAAAACACAAGAATCCATACACATAGCTCAAGTATGGAGAGCAATATAAATTGACAGACATGAGATTCTGAGTTACAATGCCTAGAAAACAAGAGATGAGGGAAACTCAGATTTGGGGGGCATTTTTTTCAGTGGTAGAATGTTTGCCTAGCAAATTTGAGCCTTTAGTTCAAAAGTAACCCACAAATCAATGGACTTTGCCAGGCCCTGGACTTGGTGGCTCCCGTTTGCAATCTGAGCTGCCCAGGAAGCTGAGATCTGAGGATGGCGGTATAAAGACAGGTGGGCAGGAAAGTTCATGAGACTCTTATCTCCAATTAATTATGAATAAAAGAAACCAGAAGTACGATAATGGCTCAAGTGGTGGTACAACATCCTTGAGCAAAAGAAGTTCAAGTATAGTCCACAGGACCCGAGATGAAGAAGTGAAGGAAATGGTCAATGTTTAACTAAAGAGAAAAACTAGCCTGACCATGGACAAATTGATGCCTATTTCAAGTAGGAATATTTAGAATATTCAAAAATATTTGTTGTGGGATAATAAATATTTTCAGTTACCAGTAAGGAGTGAAAACAATTCTCTTTTTAGGACTAAATGTGTCTCAAATCTGCAGTTGCTCAGGTAAATTTCAGGTCACTGAGTTTTAAAGTCAAGGGATAAAAAGGCTTAATTAACAAGTTTCATCTGGTATAATTTGTGAATATGTAATCTGTGTTTTAATGAGGTATCACACAACAGTTATACAGATACTTAATATGTTGTGATTCATTTTATTTCTAAATTCCCTTTACTAGGGAGTGGCTTTTAAAGTTGGTTTTCTGAATGTCAATAAATGCACTGGGATCCTAGCAGGGATCTCTAGTTTTTCTCTATTCTCACATTGCTAGGGAACAAATGGGCAGCCAGGGTCTTCCCTGAAATAATCTCTCCCCTATAATGAAGCCTTAAAACCCATGGTCCAGGGCTGAAAGATGTGTGACTGAGAAGATCCACACTCATCCTGAAAGGGCATCTTGTCTTCTCCTACACTGGCTGTAGCAGGGGTTCCTGTGCACTGACATGCCTCAGTGTTCATTGGCCCACTGATATTGCATGTTCACATGGGACCATGGGACCAGCTAACTGGAGTGGATGGTCAGGCTGAGACAGAATGAGAATCACAGAGTCCCTGAGTTCAATCCCCAAGACCGGTACACACAAAAAATTGTTAAATCTTTCTGGGCAGCCAAGCTCCCAGCATTTGAGTGCCAGAGAAAGAACTCTTCAGAGGGCACCAGAGGCTCATAGGGACCACAGAATCCCAAAAGCCACTGTTGCACTACATTCTGGGAAAGTCTAAGGGAAGCTCCTGGTTCCAGGAATCTCTGCTCATTGGACTGTATTTCCCAGAGGCCTCTGGAGTGAACCCCTGCAGTCTGGGAGCATTGAATGCTGGGAGAGGATGAGTACCAGAAGTCAGATTCCATGCCTGGTGGTGTGGGCTGTGGGCTGGTGGTGGGTGAGGGTGGTGGTGTGGGCAGGTCTTGGCTGGCGGCCTGCCATGTATGGGGCAGGGCGAGTAGCTGGTTGGGGGCCACATTTTGAGAAACCAGATCAGCTCCAATTGGGAGCTAAGTTGGATGCCATGACCGGAGCAGGTCCAGGTGATGGGAGACAGGGCATGAACAGAACATACACACCTGGCATTGCATAATGGTGGCGGAGCTGGCCAGAGCCTTAGCAAGCTGAAGCAAGACACCTTCACCTTGGAGCATTTGAATTGCAAGGCCCTAGTTATAGAGTTGGGAGGGTTACAGTGTTACTGGGCTCTTAGAGTCTCCACATCCCTGCCCTGCCTCGAGAAATTTGGCACACCCATTACCTGGGGGGGCGGGGAGAGGGGGAAACACCACCTCCAAGAGTTTTTGGAACCTTGATGGAACCAGGTTGGCGCTTTCTAAATTCTATTCTATTGTCCACCACATGGTCAATGCTAGAGAAAACATAGGATTTCACCAACAACAAGCAGAATTTAACTGAATCTCCAAGCTTAACAAATATGAATAACAAGAGCAGAAAACCTTCCTTTGTGTCTTTCAAACATTACCTTTGGAAGCAGGTACCAGCCACTCCTATATCACAGGCAGGCAGGTAGGCAGAATATATATACAGAAAGAGAGAGAGAGAGAGAGAGAGAGAGAGAGAGAGAGAGAGAGAGAGAGAGAGAGATCTGCCTGAGCACTCATAGAAGTTATGTAAGTCCTATAAAATATCAGAGGTCCCGTGTCAATTAAAGGGGCCACATGGAGTTCCAAATTTGGGGTCAAATTTGATTGCATGAGGCTAAACATTGGGCTCAAACTTGAGCAGCTTTCCTGAAGCATTTTAGACTCTCCCTCACTTGATGAGTGACCAGCGGAGCTGAACTAGAGGTAACCCACCATGTCCCAGTGGGGCTCTGTTCAGTTGACATCAAAATGGAGTCGACTGTGAGGGAAGAAACAGCAATGGAGTCATCACCCACATATGCTGACTCCCTTGACCTACCTAGCCCTGTGACTAATGGTCCCTGGGAGTGGGGCTCGGAACTTCGTGCCAAGATTTTTTCTTTTTCTTTTTTTTTTTTTTAATTTTATGGCTCTGAAGCCTCGGCTCTATGACTCCAAGGAAAATCGGATCAGAGCCCCTGGTAAAAATGATCGCTTACCCTGGTTGGAAATTCAAATCTGTCCGTGTTGTGGTGGATGGAAGTAGCGCACTGGGTCAGGAGTAGTTACCTCGGTGTTCCTCTGAGTGGACTTAGGATAGCAGAATAGTTTCTGGGTGCAGCTTGGACCCCCCAGAAATGGAGGAATAAATCCACCTGGGAACTTATCCTGGATTCGGCACGAATGAAAGGATATGTCCCGGACATCCCAGGGAACCATGTGGAGATAATCACAGACAAGAGAAGAAGGTTTATTAGTGGGGTCATAGCTCCCACAGGTGAGGGACCTACATAGCTTCTGCACCTTATCCAGGTGGCAGCCTCTCTCCGTGGCTAAAGAGAAAGTAGGTCAGTCTTAATAGTGAGTAGGAGTGGCTCATTAGGTATGGGTGAAACTGGGGGCTAATGGGAGGAGCTGAGGACCTGAGGCAGGAAAAATGCTAACATTAATATTGTTAATAGTTGGCTGTGGCTGAGAGGGACTGATTTCAACTCCCTATGCATGGGAAAGTAAAACAGTTTTATTCAAGTTCAATTATGTAGGCAAGGCTGTGAATACATTTTAAATAATGAGTCAAAGTATCCTAGCGCCACTGACTTATGGCTACCTAAATTACTTAGATTGTATTGATATTTTGTCTAGGCCTTCCAGATCCTCATATCTGGCCTCCTCAGTAACTAGGATGACAAGACTCAGAAACTAACACCAGCTGCTATTTGATTTATAATGACTTGCTCCTTAAAGTAGACAGAGTTTCAAGAATAATTTCCATGACTCCATAGGGAGCTATCTAACACAGAAAGTTAAAAGAAAAGCATCAAGATGGAATTAGTTAACACATGTTAGAACAGTTTAACCAGTTTATCTTGCAAAGTGACACAACCAGCATTTATTGACATGTATTCCATGGTGGAATATGACACAGTGAAAAAAGGAATATGTCAAAATCTAACTTTTCATATCATTTCATGGGCAATAACAAAGAGGCACCAAACATACACACACACACACACACACAC
Source organism: Perognathus longimembris pacificus (assembly GCF_023159225.1). Classification (NCBI taxonomy): domain Eukaryota; kingdom Metazoa; phylum Chordata; class Mammalia; order Rodentia; family Heteromyidae; genus Perognathus; species Perognathus longimembris. Next base: position 101,717 of record NW_025961124.1, on the reverse strand, counting down.
ACACACACACACACAGAGAGATATAATTGAGCCCACACGGGTGTGGTTGTGGTGGTTTCATCCTTGCATATTATTGGTTAAAACAACCAAGCACATGAAATTATCTCTCACCTCAGGGACTTCTTACTTGAAGTTGAATTGTCATCATAGAAAATTTAAAATCCACACCCTCAAAAAATAATCACAAGAATCACTCTGAATTGGCAATTATCTGCTGAATAATCTCATATTACTAGTTTAGTAAAATCACTAGACACTAGAGGGTCACTGGTTTATTCGTGGAACCTAAGAAAACTGAGATTTGATGTCTACAGTTCAGTGTGACCCTGGACTGAGAGCATTCTCTGAAAGAATTATCTGCAATTGACTAGCAAGTAAGCTAGAAGTGGAGCTGTGGCTGATGAGCAAATATGAGCAGGAGCAGAAGACCTTGTGCTCGGCCCAATACTGACACCTGCAAACAGCAATTCTTTCAAGAAGCTTATTGAAACTAAAAGAAAAAAGTGACACTGTGCAAAGAGAAATATACTCATTACCTGATTTCTGAAATGGCCCCCCATCGGGACAACATCTTCTTAATAAGATTAAATATATAAACATTTGTATTCTTACTCTCCATAGCAGGAAACTATCACCATCTTCAGTGTCTCATACACAGCAAATTTCAATTCTTCCAATTCCGACACTGAAATCCAGGTCCCCTGGTTGTGCAGAAAGGGGCACAATTCTCCTCACTTCCTCCTGGTGTGTGTGGCCAGCGAGAGGGGATGGCCACGCCCAAAAAATCCAGCTGTCAGCAGGCAAAGCAGGCCTAATAGCATTTTCATTCCAGACTTTCAAACTTCTACACATTCTGACTCAACTGTCAGAAGTCCCAGAAGTCTTTAAACTGACAATGGGAAAGAGTTACAACCAGAAAACACAGAGACTGGTGGCCAGTCGGAAACCCTGAAACACCCTTGCCTAGCTCAACCCTGGCTGCTAAAAATGTCCTCTCCTTCTGATTCCTCATCCCTGCCCTAGGTTTCCCATGCTGCCCTCCTAGCTGCTGGGACACCATGGTTTCTCCAGGCTCCTAATGTGCCTGGTCGCTTACTGATTCTCTCCAGTGGAAATAGATGACACTAATCTGCCCATTCGCTGCCTGGTGGAGCATCAGTGCCCTGGTCCTGACTGCCTGAAGTTGAGAGCCAGGCCTCTAGATGTGGGTGTGCGGCTTCCTGATCTCCCCTCAGTCTCCATTTCAGTCTCTTCACAGTCTTCACTTCCAAGCTCCTCATTGCCAATGCATATGGGGACAGAGCAGGACGGGGGAACCTGCGCCCCCCAGCAGCACCCAGGCTCACCTGCATGTGGGTGTGGAAGGGCAGGTGAGGAGGATTTGCCAGTATCTTAAAGGCAGACCCTACAGAGCAGGGAGTGGTTAGTGAGCTCATCTCTGACCAGAGCAGAAACATGAGAATAGAGGAAGAGGAAGAAATGATGACTGCTTCCCTGGAAACTGCAGCCCAGGTCAAGGTCAGATCCTCCTTCCTCTTGGAATGTCACAGCGTTAAACTTGGAAGGGGGTTGGAAGCCTGGATCAGGTGGTAAAGCTCAGTGAAAGCATCAGATAGGAGGTCCAGTCCTGTTGTAAGACAAACAAAAAAGTGTAATAGAAGGACTATAAAACGTTGACTTCTCTACTTCTGTCTCTTTGCCTGACGAGCATTTCCCATGGACTTTTTCTTCTGCTTTTCTTCTTTCCTCATCAAGCTGACTCATTAGAGAATCTTCTCTCTGCTGAGGAGAAAGTCCTCCCCATTCTGTCCTCCTCCTCTCACTTCTATCTGGACAGAGTCTCTCTAGGAATTGCTCACTTTCACGACTGCAAGGTGTTTCAGCAAGGAGTGAGCTCCGCACATGTAGCTGGTATTTTAAGGTGCTGTTTGGACTGGAACTAGGTCCTGCGACATTAGTGGAGAAGGAATGGTGTGGTGGGAGTTTCTTCCTGCATGAGAATTCAACTAATGCCTTGCAGAACAGGAGATCATAGCTCACAACTGTATGCCTTGCTCCTCTGGAAGCTGAGATCTGAGGATCATGGTTCAAAGCCACAACAGCCAGGAAAATCTGTGAGACGATTTGTGTTCGTTATTTGTGAACTTGAATTCAGAGCCTCAGAGCTGTCTCTGAGCTAATTTTCTCAAGGTGAGTCCTTTGCTACTTTGAGCCACAGCACCAATGCTGGTGTTGTGTGGCTAATTGAAGATTAGAGTCTCACCAGGACTTTTTCTGCCCGGGTGGCTTGGAACTCTGATCCTGAGATCACAGCCTCAAGAGTAGTGAGGATTACGAGCACTAGCGTGAGGCACTGGCAAGTTACACTTTTATCTCTTAATTCACAACCAACCACAAGAAGTGAAGCTTTCACCTATGTGGTGAGCACTAGACTTCAACAAAAACCCTCAATGATGGTACCCAAGCCATGAGTTCAGACTCAAAAATTGGCATTCACAAAAGTAAACAATCAAACAGACACAGCCTTGGAAAGAAAATGGCCAACCTTTCTTGAAAATTGAGACATACAGGTATTTGGAGAGTATAGAATTCAGATGTGGCTTGAATCCTGCTTTACATCAATTATTAATCAGTGGATTCAGGTGACAGAACTTTCAATTCTTTCGATATTTACTGTGAGGGTAATGACACTGTTGCTTGTTAATAGCTTCCTTTACTGGGATGCTGAGTCTGGCCAAAAGACCATCATTATAGATATCTAAGGTAATTTTGCTCTTTGTCACTAATAAGTAGCAGGGAGTGGGGTTAAGGAGTAATGTGCATTAACCATGAATAAAAAAGCCCAGCTTCCCTCCTCATGGTCTATTGTGAGGAGGAGGGCTTTCACTTGCGCTTGCCGGAGATGGATGGCCCTGACAGGTGCCGATCTGAAAAGGGGCTCTCAGTTCCGCAGGTTTTCATTTCCTTCTATACTTGCTCACGTCTTTATTTTTTCTGAAAATAAACAAAACCATAGTTAAAAGCTCGCTACATACCTCTCCTAATACATAGGAGAGAGCATACAATACACTTGAAATAATGGCACGTACATTCATTTTATCATTGTTCCTGACTCTACAATGTCATTTAATATAATTTAAGTTTTATTAAGTGTCTCTACAAAGAGGTTACAATTCTCTTCAATGTCTCATGGATTTCCCTGCCCAGGCTGGTTACAACCATGACCTGAAACCTTCTGAGTAGTTAAGATAACATTGTTGAGCTTGGTGAATTTTCTTTCTTCATTCAGCAATATTTTGTTCTGTCTTCCTGAGTGGAATGTTTTGTGTGGTTTCTTTAAACTCTAGTATTAATCCATTCTGATCTGACAGACTACAGAGAATATTTCAATAGCATATATGTACTGATATATTTCCAAAAATATGATCTGTTTTGGTGACGTTTTAGGAGCTGCTGAGAAAAATGATATTATGTGGTTTGTAGGTAAAATACTCTGCAGAAAACACTTTGCAGGAACAGCCAGGATTGTGGAAGACGCTATAGAGTCCATAAATCCTTTTCAACAAAAGCTACCAGGAAAGTTGACCAACTTTAGTTTTTGCTCAGAGAAAAGATGTGTGCTTTTGGACCCAGAACACTGACATTACTGGAGACTTATTGTTTATCAATCGTAGGGCTTGAACCCAGGGCCTGAGCACTGTCCCTGTCTTCTTTTGACACAAGGCTAGAATTCTACCACTTGAGCCACAGCACCACTTCTGGCTTTTCTGTTTATGTGGTGCTGAGGAATCAAACTGAGGGGTTCATGCATGCAAGGGGAGCACTCTACATCTAAGCCAGATTCTCAACCCCTAGAGACCTCATTAAATGCACCGTGTATATCCACACTAAAGATCATAAAAAGAATCAAAATCTAAAGTAGGACAATATTTGGTTCATTGTACATTGGAGAGTGTGAGGCATATATATGTGTACATACACATATACATTTATAATTATATCAACATATAATATCCATGTATATAAATAAACTCATATTAATTAGATTAGAAGATTCCATGTCAGAACAATACACAGCTTATTCTGTATGAAAAAAAACTTAGTAATCAAAAAACACATCCTTATTGTGATGTCTTCATTTTATATATCCTATGTGAAATTTCAAGTTATTTTTGAATAGTATTATATTCTTACCATATTGTCTACAATTATTTTGGGAACGACAGACCATATTTTCATGTGTCTAGGTTATACTTCTTAAAATTCCACTACGTTTGAAAGTGTGTTTTGAAAATCACTCACTTTTCATATATGAAGTAGAACAGTTACCTTAGGTCTCTCAATTTCTTGACCAGGAATTGGCAGTTGCCCACAGACAAATGCTCACATTGTTATCTTTTGTCTTTTCCATCATGGGGACAGTTGACATTTGAGGACGTGGCTGTGGAGTTCACTCAGGATGAGTGGCGGTGCCTGACCCCGGCTCAGCAGGCTCTGTACAGGGAGGTCATGCTGGACAACTACAGGAACCTGCTGTCCGTGGGTGAGGAGCTTCTGTCCCACTTCTAGTTCATTCTCAGAATTCCTTGCAGAATGTTTCATAACAGAGCCATCTTTGCTGGATACTGGTGGCTCGTGCCTGTAATCCAAGCTACTCAGGAGGCTGAAATTTGAGGATCATGCTTGAAAATTAGTGCTTCAAAGCCAGAAGGAAAGTCTATCAGACTCATATCTCTAATTATCCAATAAAGCCATCTGTAGAGCTGTGCCTCAAGTGGTACGGTGCTAGCCTTGAGCACAGAAGCACAGGGACAGTACCCAGGCCCTGAGTTCATGCACCAACACCTTCCAAAAGGAAACGAAAAAAGAAAGCAGTGCCAGCTTGGTGCAAGTGCATCTCAGATAACCTCATTTTCAGAATTTCTGGGAAAGGGTTGCTATTTAAAACACACCCACATATTTTCTTGTTTTTTTTTTTTTTTTTTTTTTTTTTTTTTTGGCCAGTCCTGGGCCTTGGACTCAGGGCCTGAGCACTGTCCCTGGCTTCTTCCCGCTCAAGGCTAGCACTCTGCCACTTGAGCCACAGCGCCGCTTCTGGCCGTTTTCTGTATATGTGGTGCTGGGGAATCGAACCTAGGGCCTCATGTATCCGAGGCAGGCACTCTTGCCACTAGGCTATATCCCCAGCCCACACCCACATATTTTCAACCAAGCATCAGTGGCTCATACCTGAAATCTAGCTAATGAGGCTGAGATCAAAAGACTGTGGTTTACAGCCTGCCAAGGCAGGAAGGTTGCCGATCTGCTTTCTCCAAAGAACCCCATAAAGAATGGAAGTGCAGTTTTGACTCAAAGTGGTAGAAGGCTAGCCTTCACTTAAAGAATTTATGGCCAGCAACCAGTCCTGGAGATCAACCACAAAACCAATGAAAAAGAAGAAAAAAAAAACATTTTTATAACTTCTCATCCTCTATATCCCCATTTTGGTTTTCTTGTTTGTTTCCTTTCTTACTTTCTTTCTTCCTTTTTTTTTTTTTTTGCCAGTCTCAAGGTTTGGCCTCAGGCCATGAGGACTGTCCCTGGCTTCTTATTGCTCAAGGCTAGCACTTGAGCCACTGTGCCATTCAAGATTTTCTGTATAAGTGGTGCTGAGGACTTGACTCCAGGGCTTTATGTATGTTATGCAATCACTACCAGTAGGCCATATCCGAGCCCCACCTTCGAGTGTTGAAGGTAAATGAATGCTTCACTTTATTTTGCAGTGTGTCTGTGTGTATGTGATGATATATATACATATGCATACATATGTGTATATATGATATATATTGTACATACAGATAGGCGTGTATATTGTATACATGTGTTTAATATATGTATACATGTATATATGTGTGTATATATGTGTGTGTAGGTATATATGCTGTGTGCCTGAAGCAAGTTTTGAACTGAGGGCATTCTCACAAAATTTGTTTCCTTGTGAAATGTTCTTTACCACAAACCCATTTTAGTATTTTGCTGGTTAATTAGTGGTCTAGTCTTACAGATTTTCTCACCCAGCTGGCTTTCATCTCTGATCCTTTAGTTCTCAATGCACTGAAAAGGGAAGCTTACAGGCATGAGCCACTGGCATCCAGCTTGCGTGCCCATCATAGCTGATTGGGAATGCAAGCCATTCAGTGACACAAGACACTGCGTACCACAGCTCAGCAGCTCCTAGTCGACTTGCAATTTGACTGACTAGCAGCAGGATGCTGAAAATGGGTGAAAATTGCACATGGGGCCTTTGTGCCAAAATTGTCCGATCTGAAACTAAACAACAGGCCCATCGTAGATGGCCATTTTCTCTCGTGTTCTCCAGCACACATGCCTTCTTACTTTTTCAATACCCAGGGCTTTATGTCTCTAAACCAGACCTCATCACCTGTCTGGAGCAAGGAAAAGAGCCCTGGACAGGGAGAAAAAAAGAACCATCAGGAAAAAATATAGGTAAGTGGAAAGGAATTAAACAACACCCCCAAAAAACGCACATGGAATGGATAAGAAAGACAAAGCACAGAGAATGGGATTGCAACTTATTATTAAACTGGAAATGTTTGTTGTGAGTTTTTTCTTTGGCCAGGCCTGGAAATTGAATTCAGGGCCTGAGTGATGTCCTTGAGCCTCTTTTGTTCAAGTCTAGTATTCTCACTCCAGAGCCCGAGCTCCCTTTCTGGTTTTTAGTTGGGTTATTGGACACAAAGAATCTCACAGACTTTTGTCCTCAGGCCGATTTTCAACCACAATCCTCAAAGGTCAGCCTCCTGAGTGCTAGGATGATAGGCATGAGTTAACAGTGTCTTTTTCTTGCTTTCTCAGATGAGCAGTCTGCAGACACACAGTCCCCACGTAATGCATGTGGGAGAACCTTCAGGAAATTCTCTGCCCTCGCTCTGCACCAGAGAATCCACTGTGAAAAGCAACCCTATGAATGTAAAGAATGCCAGAAAACTTTTCGCTACTCCTTGTTGTTGCAGAATCATCAACGAATCCACACAGGGGAGAAACCTTTCAAGTGTCAGCAGTGTGGCCAGTGCTTTAACCAGCTGTCCAATTGTAGACAACATTTCCGAATTCACACTGGATTCAAACCCTACCAGTGCAAAGATTGTGACAAGTCATTTAGACATGTCTGCAGGCTGAAGGAACATGAGAGAATACACACAGGGGAGAGGCCATACCCATGTCTTGTATGTGGCAAAGCTTTTCGAAGATGTTCAAATCTAAAAAGCCACCAGCTGATACACACACAAGAAAAATATCACAGATGCAATGAATGTGACAAATCCTTCACGCAGCATGGGGATCTGATCATCCACCAGCGAATCCACACTGGAGAAAGACCTTACCAGTGTCCCGACTGTGACAAATCCTTTAAAAAAAACCTCAACATCTCTGGAACACCAGAGAATCCACACCCTGGAGAAGCCTCATGAGTGCAAATGCTGTGGCAAGAACTTCCGGAACCTCTCCAATTTCAAACGACATGAAAGGACACACACGGGAGAGAAACGCTATACATGTGAACAGTGCCACAAGTCCTTCAAACACAGCTTCACCCTTAGAAGTCACCAGATAATCCACACCGGGGAAAAACCTTATGAGTGCAAACACTGTGGGAAAACCTTCTGTTTTAAATCCAACTTGAAAGAACATGGCAGGACACACACAGGAGAGAAGCCATTCACATGTGAACAGTGCCAGAAATCTTTCAAATACAGCTCCAACCTCAGAGCTCACCAGAGAATCCACACTGGGGAGAAACCTTATGAATGCAAACACTGTGGTAAGACTTTCCGGGAAAACTCCGACTTAAAACGTCATGGGAGCACACACACGGAAGAGAAGTGCTACAACTGTGAGCAGTGCCACAAATCCTTCAAACACAGCTTTACTCTTAGAAGGCACCAGAGAGGCCACACTGGGGAAAAACCCTACAAATGCCAATCATGTGGCAAATCATTTTTACACAGCTCTTATCTGAGGAATCATGAGAAAATCCATATGCCAAAAGAACCCTAAAAATTCAAGGAATGAGGAATGTCCTTTCCAAACTACTCAAGCCAGAAGAAACACAGAGATAACCATACTGGAAGAAAACATACAAACACTGAGAATTCAGAAATGGTTCCACTAAGCCCGGGCATTACAATGACCACAGAAACTACAAAGGAGAGAAGACAGAAAGGAAAGGGATGGACGACATCAGTAAACCACTGCTCAAGTTGGCTAAAACACAAGAATCCGTACACATAGCTTAAGTATGGATGGCATTATGGATTGGCAAACATGAGATTCTGGGTTTGAACTCCTGGAAATGCAGAAAAGAATGGGAGGCTCAGATTTGGATGGGACATGTCTACAGTGGTGGAATGTTTGCCCAGCAAGTTTGAGCCTTTAGTTCAAAAGTAACCCTACACAAAGAATGGACTTGTCCAGGCCCTAGTGGCTCACACTTGGACTCCCAGCTTCTCAGGAAGCTGAGATCTGAAGACCACGGTGTGAAGACAGGCAGGGCAGGAAGGTCCATGAGACGCTTATCTCCAATTAATCATGAATAAAAGTGACCAGAAATACAGCAATGGCTCAAGGGGTGGAACTCCATCTTGAAGCAAAGAAGTTCAAGGATATTGCCCAGGCTACAAGATGAAGAAGGGAAGGAAATGGTCAATGTTTAAGGAGAAAAACTAGCCTGACCATGGAAGAATGGATGCATATTTCAAGTTGGAATTTTTACTATGTCCAATAATATTTGTTTATAGATGATAAATAATTAATTTCAAGCACCAGGAAACAGTGAAAAAATTCTCTTTGAAAGAGTGTAAGTAAATTATGAGCCTGCAGTTCCTAATGTAAATCCGGGGACACTGAGTTCTAAGGGCAAGGGCAAGAAGGTTTTTTAGTAAGTTTAATCACACTTAATATAAAGGACTTTTGTGAATATATAATTGTGTTTTAATCTGTGTATACCCAGTGTACAGATGTTTAATTTATAGTGATACATTTTATTACTTAATTCCCTTTACTAGGGAATGAATTTTACAGTTTGAGTCTGAATGTCAATAAATGGCTAACCTAGCACTCAGCTCTCACTTTTTCTCTTTGCTGACAATGCTAGGGAACCAAAATTCAGCCAGGGTCTTATCTCTGGTCTGACATCCCCCCACTCAAAAATGAGTGCCCCCCCACCCCAATAGCAAAGGTCTCGAGTCTCCTGGTTCTTGGCTAGAAGAAGTGTGACTGAGGTAGGCAGAAATTCTCCCTATCACAATGAGAATCTCCATGAACAAACAAACCCAACTCCACTACAGAGTCACAGTGCAGGTGCCCCTAGCCCTCAGGCATGGGCTCTGGGGTCAGGTGAGGCCCAGCAGGGCTACTCTGGCTCTGGAGACTCCATCTGCACCAGGAAAGCTGCCATGCTGACCCAGCTCCACAGAGGAGGGAGACAGGCAGCAGCAGCCCCTCTGGCACATGTGCAAGTCACAGGCCCACTGACCACAGACATCTTACTGAATTCAGGAGGATTTGAGGCCAGTACCCAACATGGGCTCAGTGCAGCAGCTCTGCTGACAAGGAAGCACTCACCTCACTGTCGAAGATCCAGAATCTCATCCTCAAAGGGCATCGTGTCTTCACTGCAGTGGCTATAGCAGGGGTTCCTGTGTACCACGTTGGTTGGATGAAGACGATGCCTCTTGATGAATGGTGGGCAAAGTCAGGGCCTCTATTCCATGTACATAGGGGTTCAAGGACCACTAATATTCTATAGAACCACTGATATGCCTAAGTGTTCATAGGCCCACGAGTATTTCATGTACACATGTAGTCATGGGAATACTAATACTCCAAGTATCCATGTAATCATATGACCATGTACCTTGAGGGGACTGTTGAGGTAGGGATAGAAGGAGCACTATCTAGTCCCTGAGTTCAAGCCCCAGGACAAGCACAAACTAAATACTGTTAAATCTTTGTGGCCCACAAAGCTCCTAGCATTTGAATCCAAGAACTCTTTTTTTCTTTTTCTTCTTCTTCTTCTTCTTCTTTTTTTTTTTTTTTTTTTTGCCAGTCCTGGACCTTGGACTCAGAGTCTAAGCACTGTTCCTGGCTTCTTCTGGATCAAACTAGCACTCTGCCACTTGAGCCACAATGACACCTCTGGCCGCTTTCTATATATGTGGTGCTGGAGAATCAAACCCCGGACTTCATGTATAGGAGGCAAACACCCTTGCCACTAGGCCATATTCCCAGCCCTCCAAGAACTCTTACAGGGGAAAACGGGCTCCTGATGACCACTGTGACCCCACTTAGCCACTGTAAAGTTGCATGTTGGGAAAGACTGAAGGAGCTCTTCCAGTTCCCTGCATTCCATGTGCTGCAGTGCATTTCTCAGAGGCTCTGGGTCTGAACTTATTAGATATGTGGAGTGTTGCATGGGAGGAAAGTCTGATAGATCTGGTACAGCGTCTTTCACCCTACAAAAACCCAATACACTTTCTTCTCAGCAGCCAATGGAACATACTCCAAAATAGACCATGTCATAGCCCACACAAAGAACCTCAGCAAATACAAAAGTATTGACGTCATCCATGTAATATATCTGACCATAGAGGAATAAAGGTAACCCTCAACAACAAAGGATACCACAGAGGCTATACATGTTCTTGGAGGCTAAACTGTTATCTAACACTTGGGCCACAGACCAAATTAAGGATGAAATTAACGAATTCATAAGCCACAACGACAATGAAAATACATCACAAAGAAACCTATGGGATACAGCTAAGGCAGTACTGAGGGGCAAGATCATTGCCCTCAGCACTCACATTAAAAGAATGGAAGCAGAGCAGGTGAATAACCTCACGATGAAACTAAAACATCTGGAGAAACAAGAAATTATTGAATGTAAAATGACTAGAAGGAGAAAGATCACAAAGATTAAAGAATAGATAAATCTGATTGAAAATAGAAAGACCATTCAACAGATGAATAAGACTAAAAGCTGGTTCTTTGAGAAAATAAATAAAATTGGCAGACCCCTCGCAAGACTTACAAAAAAAAAAAAGAGAAGAGCCTCATATCCATAAAATCAGGGACTCCAACAAATACACACAACAAATACACACGATATTCAAACAATCATAAGGAACTATTTCTAGAACCTCTCCTCACTAAAGAACAATAATTTTACAGAAATGGATCAATTCTTAGAGAAGTATTAACTGCCCAAACTGAATCAAGAAGAAATAAATCAACTAAATAAACCAATAACTTACAGCGAGATACAGGGGGTAATCAAGAGCCTCCCAACAAAGAAAAGCCAAGGCCCAGATGGATTCAGCAATGAATTATGTAAAACCTTTAGTGAGGAGCTAATACCAATACTCCTCAAACTCTTCTGTGAAATAGAAACAGAGGGAGAAATCCCAAACTCATTCTATGAAGCTAATATTATACTCATCCCCAAACCAGGCAAAGACCCAACAAGAAAAGAGAACTACAGACCAATATCACTAATGAACACAGACACAAAACTTCTCAATAAAATATTAGCTAACAAGATCCAGAAACTGATCAAGAAAATTATACAACACGACCACGTAGGCTTCATCCCACAGACACAAGGATGGTTCAACATCCGTAAATCAATCAACGTAATTCACCACATCAACAGAACTAAAATCAAGAATCACATTGTTATCTCAGTCGATGCCCAAAAAGCCTTTGACAAAATACAACATCCATACTTATTAAAAGCTCTGGAGAGAATAGGAATAGATGGAACATTCCTTAAAAAAAATAAAAGCCATATACAACAGACCAACTGCTAATATCATGTTAAATGGGGAGAAACTAAAATCATTCCTCCTAAACTCAGGAACAAGACAAGGATGCCCACTCTCCCCATATCTTTTCAACATAGTTCTGGAATCCCTAGCCATAGCAATAAGGCAAGAGGGGGGCATCAAAGGGATCAGCAAAGAAGAAATCAAGCTATCCCTATTTGCAGATGACATAATCTTATATCTGAAGGACCCAAAAAACTCAGTCCCCAAACTCCTACACCTAATAAACCATTTTGGCAAAATAGCAGGATACAAAATCAATCCACAAAAGTCAGCAGCTTTTCTGTACACCAGCAATGTACAAGCAGAAAAGGAAATTATGGAAATATTACCATTTACAGTAGCTAAAAAAGGAATAAATAACCTAGGCATCAACCTAACTAAAGACGTGAAGGACTTAATGAGAACTATAACAACCTAAAAAGGGAAATCAAAGAAGACACAAGGAGATGGAAAGACCTCCCATACTCAAGGGTAGGCAGAATCAATATAGTGAAAATGGCCATATTGCCCTAATTGTTATACAAATTCAATGCAATCCCCATCATGATCCCAGCTACATTCTTCACTGAGCTCTGAACATGATGGGCATTGCAGGATGCTGTTGCAGTGCATCTTGATTCCTCACCACCCATGGACAAGGAAATGGGTGGTGATAATTTCTTCCTGGATGAGGATTCCGATTAATGCCCTTAGAAAATTGGGCGCCATGGCTCACACCTGTAATCCTTGCTCCTCAGAATCTGAGGATCATGGTTCAAGCCAGACCAGGCAGGAAAATTTGTGAGATTTTTTTGGTTACTGTTCTTATTGGTTGTGACCTTGAACTCAAAGCCTCAGTCAGTTGTCTAAGCCCTTTTTGCTCAAACTTAGTGCTGAACCAATTTGGACCAGAGCTCCAATGGCTGTGAATTTAGGATTAGAGTCTCATGGGGATTCTTTCTGCCCAAGTCTTTTGGAATTTCAATCCTCAAGTCTCAGTCTCCTGAGTAGCAAGGATTACAGGCATGAGCCACCGGTGCCCGGAAAGGTAGAGTGTTATATCCAATTCATCACCAAATGGGAAACAGTAAACCTGTGGCTCAAGTGGTGGAGCACTACCTTCAACAAAACAACTCAGTGACAGTACCCAGGCCACGAGTTCAAGCCCCAGATTTGGCACTCATTTTAAAAAGGGCTGGGGGAACTTTGAAACCAAAGGGCACCTGTTGCTTAAAATAGCTCAGAAAATGAAGAGGATTTAGAAGATATCTGATCTCTCAGATGCTAAGTGTAAAACATAGAGGAATTTGTGAACTATAGAAATCAAGTGTAGCTGAAAACCGGCTTTAAATTCATTATTAATGAGTGGATTCAGGTGACAGAGATCATTCTATTTCTCTGATCTCCACTGTCAGGGCAATGACAACGTTGGCTGATAATCACTTTATTCACTGGGATGATGAGTCTGGGCCAAATACCATCACCATCGATATCCATGGTTATTTTTCTCTTCGCTGCTTAAAAGTAGCCGGCAGACAGCTTCTACTGTGATGTGCGTTAACCTTCAATACAGAAGCCCAGCTCCCCTCCTCATTCCTTTCTCCTCTCTGGGCCCTGGTGTGGGGAGGAGGGCTCTCACCTGTGCTTGGTGGAGATAAATTGCCTGGACAGTTGCTGATCTGAAAGCAGCTCTCGACTCTACAGGTTTTCATTTCATTCTATATTTGGTTACATCTTTGTGTTTTCAGAAAGTAATAACAAGAGACATAGTTAAACCCTCTCTCTATATTTTTAAATCCTAGTAAATAGCACAGTGCCTATAATATACCAGAAATTTTAGCACTTATTTTGTTGTTATCAATGTTCTGTTCTCTACAATGTATTTTAATACAATTTAAGTGTAGGTAAGGTGTTAGTTAGTATTTGTTACAATTCTCTCCAATTTCTCATGGACTTTGCTGCCCTGGTTGCTTTTAGCCATGCTTCTAAACCTTCTGAATAGATAAGATAACATGTGTGAGCTTGGTGACTATACTTTCTCTCTTCACTTACTCATCAATCAACATGTGTTGTTCAGTTTTCCTGTGTTGGAATATTATTTGTAGTTTCTTTAAAGCTCTAGTTTTAATCCATTCTGGTCTGATAGAATACAGAGAGTATTTTAATGTATTTCTATATAACAAGCCTGTTTGTATGTCCCAAAATATGATCCATTTATGAGCTGCTGAGAAAAATGGTGTAGTGTGGTTTGTGGATAAAATGCTCCACAGTAAACTGTTTCTTGGAACACCCTGTAAATGTGGAAGATGCTACCACATACATTAATTGTTTTCAACAAAATCCACTGGTGACCTTGAGGAAACTCTTCACTTACTGCTAGGCAAATGTCTACTTTTGGACCTGGAACCCTGACATTACTAGGGACTTTTTTTTTTCCCCTCATAGGGCTTGAACTTAAAGCTTGGGCACTGTCCCAGAGCACTTTCACTCAAGGCTGGTGCTCTACCACTTTGAGGCACAGCTCCACTTCCAGTGATCTGGTGATTCATTGGAGACAATAGTTACTGGACTCTTCCGCCACCATTTTATTTTATTTTATTTTTTCAAATTTTTATTATCAAACTGATGTACAGAGAGGTTACAGTTTCATACGTTAGACATTGGATACATTACTTGTACTGTTTGTTACCTCATCCCTCATACCCTCCCCCTACTCCCCCTTCCCTTTTCCCCCCATGAGGTGTTCAGTTCACTTACACCAAACAGTTTTGCAAATATTGCTTCCTGTGGTTGTACCTACACTATCTCTGTAAACTTATCTGAGTATATTGGAAACCATGTATACTGGTATTAGAACTAGGAAATTGAAAGGGAATACCAAAATTGAGAGACACGGGGTAAAAAGAAAAAAAAAAAGAAAAAAAGAAAAACAACCCCTCCATTTTAAATCTACCTCCATACAATGCTCCGCCTCTGCTGCTGCCACCTGGACTGCACGCCAGCACCCTTTGACCAACCATCCCCCCACCATGGAGGACATGAATGAGTATAGCAACATAGAGGAATTCGCAGAGGGATCCAAAATCAACGCGAGCAAGATTAGCAGGATGACGGTAAAATGTTTATTGGAGGCCTGAGCTGGGATGCGAGCAAGAAAGCTCTGACAGAGTATTTGTCTCGATTTGGAGAATTGGTAGACTGCACAATTAAAACAGATCCAGTCACTGGAAGATCAAGAGGATTTGGATTTGTACTTTTCAAAGTGCTGCTAGTATTGATAAGGTTTTGGAACTGAAAGAACACAAACTGGATGGCAAATTGATAGATCCTAAAAGGGCCAAAGCTTTAAAAAGGTTTTTGTAGGTGGACTGAGCCCAGATACTTCTGAAGAATAAATTAAAGAATATTTTGGTGCTTTTGGAGAGATCGAAAATATTGAACTTCCCATGGATACAAAAACAAATGAGAAAAGAGGGTTTTATCACATATATAGATGAGGAGCCAGTAAAGAAGTTGTTAGAAAGCAGATACCATGAAATTGGTACTGAAAGTGTGAGATCAAAGTTGCACAACCCAAAGACGTGTATAGGCAGCAACAGCAATAACAGAAAGGGGGAAGAGGTGCCGCAGCTGGAGGACAAGGTGGTACTAGGGGTCGTGGCCGATGTCAGCAGAGCTCTTATGGCAAGGCATACCGAGGAGGTGGCAATCACCAAAATAATTACCAGCCATACTACAGGAGACCATTAAAGCAGGAGATGCCAAAGAAACTCATCTTACAGGACTACATTGAAGATTTGGTCTTCTGTTGATCTGATTTCGTAAAGACTTTCTAGTGTAGAAGACACAATTGTGTCCAACTGTATATAGCTGCCAGTTAGCTTTCTTTGTTTTTACTTTGTCCTTTGTTATGTGTTATGACTCAATGTCGATTTGTTTATACAAACTTTTATTTGTACAATTTCATGTTAAACCCCAAATAAATGCTTCCTTATGTTATTGTTTCTGCACCAGGTACTACATAGCATTGTAAAGAATTTTATTTAAAGAAGCAATAATTAAGGCAGTTTATTTTAGGAAGTGGTCCATAGGAAGGAACTGTGGTCCTTTATAAATAGCCAGCCACAGTGTAAGTATATTCTGTGCTTCTCAGGCTTGATTTTCCTGTTAACTAAGACTCAAGTAATGTTCTTTTCCCCTCTGGTTATCTGAGTCTATCTTGAAAACTTAAGTCATAGGATTGTGGTTACAAGTTTTGTAGTAGACTTTTGGGTTTTTTTCTTAAAGAGAAAGGCTTGAGCTGAGGATGTAGCTGAGTGCCTAGCACTCCCTAAAAACAATTTTTTGCAGCATAACGTCTTCATAATTCTCTGGCAAACCACATGTAACTTCCTAATTGCTTTGAGTAATCTGGTCTGCTAGAAAAAAATTGGTTAGGCAGCACCACGACTTTAGTTCTTTTAATTATGAAAAAGTTTCCTGATGACCTTGAGGAAAGAGCACTACAAAGCAGGTAGGAACCAGATGCAACAAACAGTACAAGAAATGTATCCAATGCCCAACGTATGATACTGTAACCTCTCTGTACATCAGTTTGATAATAAAAATTTGAGAAAAAAAAAAGAAATTGTCCATTATACTTTAATCAACAGACTAAGTAAGATTTGGGTTTCTGTTGTCTTCTCTTGATAGGTCACAGCCATCGGCAGATGAACAAGATGTTTCCAGGTGGGCATTTTGAGGAGTTCATTAGCTTGTGTTGAGTTTTTAGGGAAGGTCAACACTAGTAGGTCTCACAGTGCATTTGATACATGAATTAATAAGCATTTCTATATTCAGACATAGGAACAGTGGGGGGAAAATGCTGAAGTCTTACATTTGTTGATGGGACGTAAAATGTGATTGTCATTACAGCTTCTGGTGCATCAAAAGTTTTAGGTTTCAAAGGAAAATTGGCTGACAAATTTTGACTTTATTCAGTGGTTGGATTTGGGGTTTTCCATGTTCCCACATAGGCTGCTAGGATTGACATGTTTACACACAGAAAAGTTGATCTTAAATTACACAGCTAGAAGTTGTTTATGCTAATACCTGCCTTTTTTTCTAAATTGCTGCAACTTTGTTCTGATATTTGTATTTGTTGGCTACCAAGTTGAAATTCTTTGGCCTTGTTTTGCTATGACCAAGAGATAATGTTGGCTATTGTAAGGAATTCTTTATTTCAGTATGGAACCTTAGGGGATGGAAGGGAGATCTATTTCAAGCTGTGTTGTTAATAAGTACAGTTATGTAGAGTAGTGAATCTTTTTTTTTCAGATTGACTTTAATTTACTGATTAACATTCTGAGATGGCAGAAGATAACCAAACTATAAATCTATAAACTGCTTTACATGTTAAGTACATGAAATGAGATAGAATTTGCCTGGAAGTTCCTAGTTTTATCTTCATTGTAAATGAATACAGTATCAATTTTCTAGGGCTACCACAAAAACCCCTACAAATAGGATGTGCTAGAACAACAAAAACACATCCTTTCTAGTTCTAGAAGCAGAGTAGTGAATCTTGTAAGTACAAATTTATGAGTAGGTGACAAGTTGGCATTGAGACTCATTTTTTTCCTGATGAAAATGAATAAAAACTTTTTTAAACTACAAAAAAAATGGTTAATGGACTTCACTGCCAGGACTAGCTTTGAACTACCTCCCTCATACCTCAGTCTTCTGACTAGGTAGGATTACAGTTGTGATGCACCAGTTCCTAGCTCATAGAAACCTTTTACCATACCATGCAAATCCAAATGAATCCTCTTAAAAGGAATCAATTAAAAGTTCGACAATGGTTATTGCAGTATATTGTAAAATGTGAGATATATATGGATAGACATATATGCTCATACATATATATTTATATATATATACACATACACACACATTAGATTAAGAGATTCCATATCAGAACAATAGACTGCTAATGCTGTGTGACATAAAATATAGTTATGAGAAAACAAATTCTTATGGTGATACCGTAATTTTATATGATATATACAATCTCATCTTGTTCTCCTTTCTTTTTTTTTTTTTTTTTTTTGCCAGTCCTGGGCCTTGGACTCAGGGCCTGAGCACTGTCCCTGGCTTCTTCCCGCTCAAGGCTAGCATTCTGCCACTTGAGCCACAGTGCCGCTTCTGGCCGTTTTCTGTATATGTGGTGCTGGGGAATCGAACCTAGGGCCTCGTGTATCCGAGGCAGGCATTCTTGCCACTAGGCTATATCCCCAGCCCTCTCCTTTCTTATTCTATTCTTATTATATTGTGTACAATGGTTTTGAGAATGTGATTCCATATTTTCACGTGCTCAGTTATACCCCTGGGAAACCACGAACTTTGAAAGTGTGTATTAAAAATCACAAGTTTTGCTCAACTAGAGCAAAACCATAACCTTACTTTTCTCAGTTTCCTGTACCACATATAGAAACTTACTCAAGTACAAATGCTCACATTGTTATCTTTATTCTATTCCTTCATGGGGACAGTTGACATTTGAGGACATGGCCATGGAGTTCATGCAGGATGAGCAGCGGTGCCTGACCCCGGCTCAGCAGGCTCTGTACAGGGAGGTCATGCTGGACAACTACAGCAACCTGCTGTCTGTGGGTGAAGAGTTTCCATCCCACTTCTAGTACATTCTCAGAATTCCCTTGCAGAATATTTCATATCAGGCCAATCTTTGCTGAGTACTGGTGGCTCCTGCCTGAATACCAGCTATTCAGGAGGCTGAGATCTGAGGATCGTGCTTCAAAGCCAGTCCAGGAATGAAAGTCTATCAGACTCTCCTCAGTAATTAACCACCAGAAGCCATCTGTGGAGCTGTAGCTGAAATGGGACAGTGCTAGCCTTGAGCAAAAAATACTGAGAGTACCCAGGCCCTGAGGTGAAGACCCAGGATATTCCAAAAGTAAAAGAAAAAATAAAAGTGGTTCCTGCTTAGGGCAAGTTCATCTCAGATAAGCTCATTTTGAAAAATCCTGGGAAAGGGCTGCTATAAAACACACACACACACACACACACACACACACACACACACACACACACACACACCACTCACCACATACACACACACACACACACACACACACCACTCACCACATACACACATACACACACACTTGCCAACCAGGAACAGGTGGCTGACACCTGTAATCCTAGCTAATGAAGAGGCTGAGATCTTAAGACTTGGTTTAAAGCCTGCCTAGACAGAAAAGTTGGTCTCCCTATTATCTCCAAATAACCCCATAGAAAGTGGAAGTGCAGTTGTGACTCAAAGTGGTAGAGTGCTAGCTTTCACTGAAACAGCTCAGGGACAGAACACAGTGCTAGATATCAATCACAAAACCAATAAAAAGAAAGAAATAAAAGAAAATAACACTATTACTTCTGATCCCGTTTTTTTTGTTTGTTTGATTGTTTCTATCTTTCTTTTTTTTTTTTTTTTGCCAGTCCTGGGGCTTGGATTCCAGGCATGAGCACTGTTCCTGGCTTCTTCTTGCTCTAGGCTAGCACTCTACCTGTTGAGCCACAGTGCCCCTTCTAGCTTTTTCTATGTATGTGATGCTGAGGAATTAACACCAGGGTTTCATGTATATAAGGCAATAACTGTAATACTAGGCCATAACCACTGACCTTCCTCCCACTTTTGATGGTAAATGAATGCTACAATTTATTTTGGCGTGTGTGTGTGTGTCCTTTTGTACGTATATGCCTTGCACACTCAGTAGATTTGCTTTCTCTTGGATGTTCTTTACCACAAATCGATTTTACAATCTTGCTGGTAAATTAGAGGTGTAGTTTTACGGACTTTTAGCCCCTGGCTGGCTTTCACATCTGATCCTTCAGTACTCAATCCACTGAGAAGGGAAGCTTACAGGCATGAGCCCCTGGCACCCAGCTTGCGTGCCCCTCATAGCTGAGTGGGAATGCCAGCCATTCAGTGACACAGGAAACTGCGTACCACAGCTCAGCAACTCTAGGTTACCCTGCACATTTGACTCAATGGAGGCAGGATGCTGAAAACTGTGGACCTGTTTACCACAAATGCCCCTTCTGTAGATACACTCCAGGGGCATATGAACTGGCATATACTCTTGAGTTCTCCACTGCAAACACCTTCCTACTTTTTCAATGCCCAGGTCTTAATGTCTCTAAACCAGACCTCATCACCTGTCTGGAGCAAGGAAAAGAGACCTGGAGACAAAGGAGAAAGCAACCATCAGAAAAACTATAGGTAAGTGGAAATGAACTGAACATCATCCCCAGAACACATGTCCAAAGAGAAGTTAGACAGGAAGCAGAAAATGGAATTGCATTAATTTCCTAAACTGGAAATGTCTGTTGTTGGTTTTTCCTTGGCCAGGCCTGGGAAGTGACCTCAGAGCCAGTGTCCAATCCTTGAGCTTCTTTTGCTCAAGGCTAGTTCTCTAGGTCCTGAGCCACAGCTCCCCTTCTCCTTTTTCAGTAAGTTAATGGACACAAAGAACCTTGTAGACTTTCATCCTCAGGCTGACTTTCAACCCCAATCCTCAGACCTCAGCCTCCCAACTGGCTAGAATGACAGGCATGGGCTATAAGTTTCTTTTTCTTGCTTTCTCAGATGAGCAGTCTGCAGAGACACAGTACCCAGGGAAGGCATGTAGGAGAACCTTCAGGAAATTCTCTGCCCTCACTCTGCACCAGAATATCCCCTGTGACAAGCATCCCTATGAATGTAAAGAGTGTTGGAAAACATTTTGCCAGAACTCTGTGTTCTGGAAACATCAGCAAATCTACACTGGAAAGAAACTTTTCGAGTATCTGGAGTGTAGTGAGTGTTTTAAGTATCTCTCCAGTAATAGGAGACATTTCCGGTGTCACCTGAGAGAGAATCGCTACTGGTGCCAGGTGTGTGGCAAATCCTTTAGATGGAATTCAGTTCTTCAGACACACAAGAGAATCCATGCTGCAGAGAAACCCTACCAGTGCACAGATTGTGGCAAGTCAGTTAGACATGTCTCCAGGCTGAAGGAACATGAGAGAACATACACGGGGGAGAGGCCATACCCATGTCTTGTATGTGGCAAAACCTTTTGACAATGTTCACATCTTAAAAAACACCAACTGCTCCACACAAGAGAAAAACCCCACAGATGCAATGTATGTGACAGATCCTTCACGCGGCGTGGGGATCTGATTAGACACCAGCGGATCCACACTGGAGAGAGACCTTACCAGTGTCCTCACTGTGACAAAGCCTATAAACTTATCTCAACATCTAGGCAACACCAGAGAATCCACACCGGGGAGAGACCTTATGAGTGCAAAGGGTGCAGCAAGACCTTCCAGTCTGTCTCCACCCTGAAAGCACATAGGAGGACACACGGGAGAGAAACCCTATATGTGCGAACAGTGCCACAAGTCCTTCACATCCAGCTCCACCCTTAGGATACACCAGAAAATCCACGCCAGGAGAAAGATCATGAGTGTAAACACTGTGGTAAGACCTTCTGGTATATCTCCAACCTCAAAGAACATGGGAGGCCACACACAGGAGTGAAACCCTGCACATGTGAACAGTGTCACAAATCTTTTCAGAAACAGCTCCACCCTCAGAGTTAACCAGAGTGGCCACACTGGGAACAGACCCTACAAATGCCATTAATGTGGCAAATCATTTATACAGAGCTTACACTTGAGGAGACACGAGAAAATCCACAATCCAGTGGAACCCTAACATTCAGAAAATGAGGGATAGTCTTTCCACACTACTCAAGCTGGAAGAAACACAGAGGAAGCCACAGTGAATGAAAACCTACAAACACTGAGAATTCAGAAAAGCCACCGACCACCCCCCTGGCATTAAAGTCCAGCACACACACTGTGAAGGAGACAAGACAGATAGGAAGGAGATTGATAACATCACCTGACCACTCTCCAGTTGGCTAAAATACAAGAATCCATACACATAGCTCAAGTGTGGACAGCAATGTAAATTGACAGTCACAAATGCCAACAAACCAAGAGAAGAGGGGAACTCAGATTTGGGGGGTATTTCTTCAGTGGTAGAATGTTAGCATACAAAATTTGAGCCTTTAGTTCAAAAGTAACCCAACAAAAACAATGGACTTGGCCAGGCCCTAGACTTGGTGGTTCCCGTTTGCAATCTGAGCTGCCCAGGAAGCTCTGATCTGAGGATGGCGGTGTAAAGACAGGTGGGCAGGAAGGCCCATGAGACTCTTATCTCCAATTAATCATGAATAAAAGAAACCAGAAGGATGAGAATGGATAAAGTGGTGGAACTCCATCATTGAGCAAAAGAAGTTCTAATATAGTCCACAGGACCCGAGATGAAGTGAAGGAAATGGTCAATGTTTAACTAAAGAGGAAAACTAGCCTGACCACGGATTGATTAATGCCTATTTCAAGTAGTAATAGTTAGAATATTCAAAAATATTTGTTGTGGATAATAAACATTTTCAGTCACCAGTAAAAAGTGAAAACAATTCTATTACTAGGACTAAGTGTGTCTCAAATCTGCAGTTGCTCAGGTAAATCTCAGGGCACTGAGTTTTAAGGTCAAGGGATAAAAAGGCATAATTAACTAGTTTCATCAGGTGTAATTTTTGAATATATAATCTGTGTTTTAATGAGGTATCGCATAACAGATATACAGATACTTAATTGTTGTGATTCATTTTATTCCTTAATTCCCTTTACTAGGGAGTGGCTTTTAAAGTTGGATGTCTGAATGTCAATAAATGCAACCTGAACCTAGCAGGGAACTGTGGTTTTTCTCTATTTTCACATGGCTAGGGAACAAAGAGGCAGCCAGGGTCTACCCTGATATAACATCTCCCCAAGATTCTGGGGTCCTGTATAATGAAGCCTTTAAATCTCTTGGTCCAGGGCTGAAAGATGTGTGACTGAGAAGATCCACACGCATCCTCAAAGGGCATCTTGTCTTCCCCTACACTGGCTGTAGCAGGGGTTCCTGTGCACTGACATGCCTCAGTGTTCATTGGCCCACTGATATTGCATGTTCACACGGGACCATGGGACCAGCTAACTCGAGTGGATGGTCAGGCTGAGACAGAAGGAGCAGCACAGAGTCCCTGAGTTCAAGCCCCAAGATCACCACACACAAAAAAATTGTTAAATCTTTCTGGGCAACCAAGCTCCCAACATTTGTGGGCCAGAGAAAGAACTCTTCAGAGGGGACCAGAGGCTCATGGGGACCACAGAGTCCCATAAGCCAATGTCGTGCTGCATGCTGGAAGTCTGAGGGAAGCTCCTGGTTCCAGGAATCTCTGCTCATTGGAGTCTATTTCCCAGAGGCCTCTGGGGTGAACCTCACCAGTCCACAAGCATTGCATGCTGGAAGAAGATGAGTTCCAGAAGGCAGCTGCCATGCTTGGTGGTATTGGCTCGGGGCTGGGGGTGGGTGAGGGCGGTGGTGTGGGCAGGTCTGGGCTGGTAGCCTGGGGTGCATGGGGCTGGGCAGGTGGACAATTGGGGCCCTGGACCCTGAGGTTCCTGATTGTTCCAGCAGGATCAGCACGGGAGGCTCTGCGAGGGGTGCTGGGACCCTACCTGGGAAGCCCAGGCAACACTGTGAAGGGCAGAGACAGAGTCATGAGAGAACTGGGAGGACAGCAGGGGAGGTCATTTAAGGGAGGAAGTGTGAGCAGGGGAGGGCAGCCACACCTTTCAGAGCTAGAGTTGAACAAACAGGGTGAAGGTGGAAATCTCTCCATGGGTGGGGCCCCACCATCAGCCAGCACAGGTAGCCCTGACTCACACTCCAGGGGCTGTTATAAAGTTATCTGAAAACACGTGAGAAAAATTAGGAGACTTGAAAGGAACTTCACGGTATCCAAGAAACTTACTTTCTCAATGAAAAGTCACCTCTGCCTTCTTCTTTTTTTTTTGCCACTGGTGGGACTTGAACTCAGGGCCTGTGCAGTGCCCCTGGGCTTCTTTTGCTAATGGATAGCACTCTACCACTTTTAGCATAGATGGACAAAAAGAATAAAACTGGTTTTGCATCATTGTACTTAGACCAAGTGCTGCATATTTGAATCTTTTCGAGTTGTTCTTAGCCCCATGTGCTTGTACCCAAACATAATCAGTTTGGGTTTATATCCTGGTTTTTTTGTTTTTTTCCTTTGGCTTGGAGTCTGGTGATTGGAGTCACCATTGCCTCCAGGCTGTTCACCATGACTTCACCCACAGGCTGCAAGGATCAGTTTAACACATGACTTAAAGTAAGTTAAAATAGTAGTCAAAAGCAAGTAATTTTGAAAACATGATGGCAGTTATTTTTACATATTTTACCGACAGACAGACAGTTGTGCACAAGCTTTGGAGCACGCTTAGAATTTTTTTTAATTGGCCATGTAAGTTTTCTGAAATTCCAGAGGCAAAATGACATTATTTTTCCCATATTTTGGAACCACGTGTTCAGTTAGAAAGCAAAAACTTTTCCAGCAAACAAAAATTTTCACAGATTATACGGCGAAGAAACAGAGAAGCCACATTTTGAGAAACCAGTTCAGCTCTAATGAGGAGCTGAAGTGGGATGCCATGAGCAGAGCCGGTCCAGGAGTTGGGTGACAGGACATGAACAGAACAGATACCTGGCATGGTGTAATGGGGGTGGAGCTGGCCAGAACCTTAGCAGGCTCACAACAAGACACCTTAACCTTGGAGCCTTTGAATGGCAAGGCCCCAGTTACACAGTTGGGGGGTGGGCAGGGTTACTGGGCACTTAGAGTTTCCACATCTCTGTCCCACCTCAAGGAATTTGGCCCGCCTTTTACCTGGGGGATGGATGGGACTCCACCTCCAAGAGTTTTTGGAACCTTGATGGAACCAACTTGGCGCTTTCTAAATTCAATTTTATTGTCCGCCACATGGTCAATGCTAGAGAAAACTTAGGATTTAGCCAACAATAAGAAGAATTTAACTGAATCTCTAAGCTTAACAAACATCAATAACAACAACAGAAAAACCTCCTTTGTGTCTTTCAAGTATTGGTACCTTTGGAAGCTTGTACCAGCGCCACCTATATCACAGGCAGGCAGATAGGCAGAATTTAGAGAGAGAGTTCCAACCTCCTGAGCACTCACAGAAGTTATATAAGTCCTATAAAATATCAGATAAAGGGGCCACATGGAGTTCAAATTTCAGGTCAAATTTGATTGCATGAGGCTAAGGATTGGGCTCAAACTTGAGCAGCTTTCCTGAAGCATTTTAGACTGTCCCTCACCTGATGAGTGATCAGCAGAGCTGAACTAGAGGTAACCCACCATGTCCCAGTGGGGCTCTGTTCAGTTGACTTCAAAATGGAGTCGACTGTGAGAAAAGAAACAGCAATGGATTCATCACCCACAAATGCTGATTCTCTTGACCTATCTAGCTCTGTGAGTAATGGTCCCTGGGAGTGGGGCTCGAAACTTGGGGCCAAGATTTATTCTTTTCTTTTTCTTTTTGTGACTCTGAAGCCTCGGCCCTGTGACCCTAGGGAAAATCGGGTCCGAGCCGCCGGTTAAATGATCACTCACCCTGGTTGTAAATTCAAATCTGTCCGTGTTGTGGTGGATGGAAGTAGAGAACTCAGTCAGAAGTTACCTCAGTGGTCCTCTGGGTTGACTAAGAATAGCAGAATAGGTCCCGGGTGCAGCATGGACCCCCCAGAAATGAGGGAGTAAATCCACCCAGGAACCTAGCCTGGGTTTCAGCACTAATTAAAGGATATGTCCCGACATCCCAGGGAACTATGCAGAGATACTCACAGAAGGAGAAGAAGGTTTATTAGTGGGGCCATAGCTCCCATGAGAGACGGAGCTACATGGCATCTGTACCTTATCCAGGTGGCAGAGTCTCTCTGTGGCTAAAGGCGAAGTAAGTAGGTCTTAATAGTGAGTAGCAGTGGCTCATTAAGTATGGGTGGATCTGGGGAGTTATGGGAAGAGCTGAGGACCTGAGGCAGGGGAAATGCTAACATTAACATTGTTAATAGTTGGCTCTGGCTGAGAGGGACTGATTTCAACTCCCTATGGGAAAGTAAAACAGTTTTATTCAAGCTCAATTATTTAGACAAGGCCGTGGGTGCGTTTTTTAATAGTGATTCAAAGTATCCTAGCGCCACTGACTTATGGCTATCTATATTATTTAGATTGTATTGATATTTTGTCTAGGCCTTAGAGATCCTCATATCTGGCCTCCTCAGTAACTAGGATGACAAGTGTGAGCCACTGACACCAGCTGCTACTTTATGTATAACATCTTTCTCCTCAAAGTAGACAGGGTTTCAAGAATAATTTCCTTGACGCCATAGGGATCTATCTAATGCAGAAAGTAAAAGAAGAGAATCGATATAAATTTAGTTAAAAGAGTTAAAATTAGTTAGAAGAGTTTAACCAGTTTATGTTACAAAATGACACAACTAGCACTTACTTAAGTGTATTCCATGGTGGAATACGAGACAGTGAAAAAAGGATTATGTCAAAATCTAACATTTCAATTTTCATATCATTTCCTGGGCTATAACAAAGTGGCAGCAAATACACAAACACACACACACATACACACACACACAGATATAATGGAGCCCATAAGGGTAGGGTTGTGATGCTTTCATCCCTGCATATTGTTGGTAAAAACAACCAAGCACATGAACTTAACTCTCACCTCAAGGACTTCTAACTTGAATTTGAAATATCATCATAGAAAATTTAAAATCCGCGCCCCCAAAAAATAATCACAAGAGGGCTGGGGATATAGCCTAGTGGCAAGAGTGCCTGCCTCGGATACACGAGGCCCTAGGTTCGATTCCCCAGCACCACATATACAGAAAACGGCCAGAAGCGGCGCTGTGGCTCAAGTGGCAGAGTGCTAGCCTTGAGCGGGAAGAAGCCAGGGACAGTGCTCAGGCCCTGAGTCCAAGGCCCACGACTGGCCAAAAAAAAAATAATAATAATCACAAGAAATACTCCAAATTGGCAATCATCTGCTGAATAAACTCATATTACTAGTTTAGTAAATCACTTGACACTAGTGGGTCACTGCTTTATTCCTGCCTCCTAAGAAAGCTGAGATTTGATGTCTACAGTTCAATGTGACCCTGGACTGAGAGCATTCTCTGAAAGACTTTTCTGCCATTGACTAGCAAGTAAGCTAGAAGTGGAGCTGTGGCTGATGAGCAAAGAAGATGACTAGGAGCAGAAGACCTTGAGCTTGGCCCAATACTGACACATACAAACAGCAGTTCTTTCAACAAGTTCACTGAAAGTAAAAGAAAAAGTGACACTGTCCAAAGAGAAATGTACTCACTACTTGGTTTCTAAAATGGCCACCTCTTGGGACAACAGCTTCATAATAAGATTAAGTATATATTACTAAACAATAATATAAAGGCACTTGTTCTTTGTATTCTTTCTCTCCATATCAGGAAACTATCAGCATCTTCAGTGGCCCATGCACAGCAAGTTAAAATTCTTCCATTTCCAGCACTGAAATCCAGGTCCCCTGGTTGTGCAGAGAGGGGCAGAGCTCTCCTCACTTCCTCCTGGTGTGTGTGGCCAGGGAGAGGGGATGGCCACGCCCAACAAATCCAGCTGTTACCAGGCAAAGCGGGCCTAATAGCTTTTTGATTCCAGACTTTCAAACTTCCACACATTCTGACTTGGCACTCCCAGGAGTCTTTATTGAAAGGATAGGCCCCAGCCATACCAGGGGACCATGCAGCGATAATCACAGACAGGAGGAGAAGGTTCATGAGGAGGATTTTTAGTGGGGCCATGATTCCCACGGGAGAGGGAGTTACATGGCTACTGCACCTTATCCAGGTGACAGCTTCTCTTCCTGGGGGTAAAGGGGAAGTAGGTAGGTAGTCAGTAGGGGTGGCTCATTAGGTATGGGTGGATCTGGGGGCTGGTGGGAGGAGCTGAGGACCTGAGGCTAGGGAAATACTACCATGGATGAATGACAGCAGGAAAGAATTACAACCAGAACACCCAGAGAATGGAGAGCAATCTGCAACTCTGAAACATTCCAAGCTAGCTCAACCCTAGCTGCAGAAAATGTCCTCTCCCTTCTGATTCCTTATCCCTGCCCCAGGCTTCCCATGATGCCCTCCTGGCTGCTGGGACACCATGGTTTCTCCAGGTTCCTCATGTGCCTGGGTCGCTTACTGATTCTCTCCGGTGGAAATAGATGACACTAATCCCCCCATCCGCTGCCTGGTGGAGCATCAGTGCCCTGGTCCTGACTGCCTAAGGTCAGGAACCAGGTGTCTAGATGTGGGTGTGTGGCTTCCTAATCTCCCCTCAGTCTCCATTTCAGTCTCTGTCTTCAGTTCCAAGCTCCTCATTGCCAATGCATATGGGGACAAGGCAGGATGGAGGGACCTATGCCCCTCCCAGCAGCTCCCAGGTTCACCTGCCTGTGGGTGTGGAAGGGCAGGTGAGGAGGTTTTGCCAGTGTCTTAAAGGCAGACCCTATAGAGCAAGGAGTGGTTAGTGAGCTCATCTCTGACCAGAGCAGAAAATGAGAAGAGAAGAAGAGGAAGAAGTGATGGCTGCTTCCCTGGAAACTCCAGCCCAGGTCGAGGTCAGATCCTGCTTCCTCTTGGAATGTCACAGGGTTAAAATCTGGATGGGGGTTGGAGGCCTGGATCAGGTGGTAGAGCTCAGACCAAGGAGTGAAAGCATCAGACAGGAGTTCCAGTCCTGCTCCTAGACAAAAAAAAGTATAATAGAAGGACTGTAAAACGTTGACTTCTCTAGTTCTGTCTCCTTGACTGATGAGCATTTCCCATGGAATTTTTCTTCTGCTTTTCTTCTTTCCTCATCAAGCTGAATCCTTAGAGAATCTTCTCCCTACTGAGGAGCAAGTCCTCCCCATTCTGTCCTTCTCCCCTCACGTCTGTCTGGACAGAGTCTCTCCAGGAATTGCTCACTCACAGGACTGCAAATTGTTTCAGCAAGCAGTGTGCTCTGAACATGGAACCAGCATTGCTAAGTACTGTTTGGAATGGACCTAGGTCCTCTGACATCAGTGAAGATGGCAATGTGTGGTGGTACTTTCATCCTGCATGAAAATTTAGATTAGTGTCCTTGGAGAGCATTGTGTCATAACTCAGACTTGTATTCCGTGCTCCTCTGGAAGCTGAGATCTGAGGATTATGGTTCAAAGCCACAACAGGGAGGAAAATCTGTGGAAAAAAAATTTTTTTACTTGTGAGCTAGAATTCAGAGCCAGGGGCTGTCTCTTTGCTATTCTTCGCAAGCTTAGTCCTTAGAAACTTTGAGCCACAGCTGCAATGGTGGTTTTTGAGTGCGTAATTGAAGATGAGAAAAAACACTCTTATTAAAGTACCTAGGTCCTGAGTTCAAGCCCCAGAATTGGCATTCGCAAAAACGAAAGAGCAAAAAGCAAAAAAGAAAACAAACAAACAAACAGAAAAACAGCCTTAAGAAAGAAAATGGCAACTGGTGCTTAAAACAGCTGAGAAATAGAAGAGTAATAGAATACGTGTGATTTTCAGAGTCTAATGTGAAAATTGAGACAGATAGGAATTTGTACAATATAGCAGTCAGGTTTGGCTTGATTCCTGCCTAAAATTGCTTATTAATGAGTGGATTCAGTTGACTGAGTCCTTTCTATTTCTTCTGTCTCTACTGTCAGGACAATGACAATGTTGGCTGACAAATACTTCATTCAATGGGATAATGAGTCTGGTCCAAATGCCCTCATCATAGATAGTTATGGTTATTTTTCTCTTTGCCATCAATAACGAGCAGGCAGACGGCTTCTGGAGTATGTGCGTTAACCACCAATACTGAAGCACAGGTTCCTCCTCTTCCTCTATTGTGGGGGAGGAGGGCTCTCACCTGTGCTTGATGAAGATGTATTGCCCAGGTACATATCTGAACATGGGTCTCAGTTCTGTAAGTTTTCACTTCATTCTCTACATGGTTGCATCTTTATATTATCAGAAAACAAAATAAAGCCACAGAGTTAATACTTCTCTACATAGTTTTTAAATCCTAATGGGTAGCATAGAGCATATCATAAATCTGAAATAATAGCATTCATTTTCATTTTATCATTGTTCTTTTCTCTACAATGTAGTTTAATATAATTTAAGTTTTATTAAGTTGCTATACAAAGAATTTTCAGTTCTTTCCTGCTCAGGCTGGATTTTAACCAGGATCCTAAAGCCTTCTGAGTAGCTAACAGTTATGAGCTTGTTGAATATTCCTGCTTTCTTTACTTACTGACTCATCATTCAACAATGTGTTGTTCACTCTCACTGTGTTTGAATATTTTGTGTCCTTTCTTTAAACTCGAGTTTTAATCCATTCTGATTTTATAGACTACAGAGAATATTTCAGTATCTTATATGTACTTACCTTTACTTTATGTATGAGAATAAGATCTTCTTTTTTTTAGAAAGTTTTAGGAGCTGCAGACAGAAATGTTATGTGTGGTTGGTGAATAAAATATTCTGCAGAAAACATTGTGCAGGACCACCCAAGATTGTAGAAGATGCTATACAGTCCAGAAACTCTTTACAACATGTACCACTGGGGAAGTTGACCAAACTTGACTTTTTGCTCAGGAAAAAAATGTATGCTTTTCACCCGGAACACTGACATTATTGGAGACATGTTTTCTTTTAATCAATCTTGGACTTGAACTTAGGGCCTGGGCACTGTCCCCGTGTTCTTTCACTCAAGGTTAGCGCTGTACCAATTTAAGGATACTTCTACTTCTGGTTGACTTGTTATTTATTG
Organism: Perognathus longimembris pacificus; assembly: GCF_023159225.1. Taxonomy (NCBI): domain Eukaryota; kingdom Metazoa; phylum Chordata; class Mammalia; order Rodentia; family Heteromyidae; genus Perognathus; species Perognathus longimembris. Next base: position 71,023 of record NW_025961124.1, on the reverse strand, counting down.
GAATAGACTCTAATGCACTTTAGTGCCTGGACTTCTTTGAAGCCCATGCATCGATTTGAAAGTTCAAAGAAGCTAGGTAGGATAACAGGGGTAAGGATAACAGGGGAAGTGCCTAGCTACTAGAGACCTTTTAAAATGTACCATGTATATCCAAATTAAAGATCTTAAGAAGAAACAAAATCTAAAGTTGGATAATATTTAGTTCATTGTTGTACATTGGAAAGGTGAGGTATATTATATATACATGTGCATGTATAAATATATCTATATATGATATATATGTATACACATATCTGAATAGAAGATTCCATGTCAGAACAATATATTGCTCATCCTGTATGACATAAACGTAGCAATTAAAAAACACATACTTATGGTGGCATATTAATTTTGTCATATATAAAATTTCTACTTATTTATGAATGTTACTATATGTTTAGTATATTGTGCACAATGATTTTGAGAATATGATGCCGTATTTTCACATGACTAGGTTATACTGCAGGAAATTCCACTAAGCTTGAAAGTGTGTATTTAAAATCACTCACTTTGATAATCTGTAGTAGAAGGGTGACCTTACTTTGCTCAATTTCTTGACCAGGAATCAGAAATGGCCCACAGGCAAATGCTCACATTGTTATCTTTTGTCTTTTCCTTCTTGGGGACAGTTGACATTTGAGGACGTGGCTGTGGAGTTCACGCAGGACGAGTGGCAGTGTCTGACCCCAGCTCAGCGGGCTCTGTACAGGGAGGTCATGCTGGACAACTACAGGAACCTGCTCTCCGTGGGTGAGGATTTTGTGTCCCAATTTCTAGTTCATTTACAGAATTCCTTTGCAGAATATTTCATGTCAGGAGCAGCTTTCTTGGGTAATGGTGGCTTGTGTCTATAAGCCCAGCTACTCGGGAGACTGAGATCTGAGGATGGACCTTAAAAGCCAGTCTGAGAAGGACAGTCTATAAGACTCTTATCTGTATTGAGCCACTAAAAGCCTTCTGTGGAGCTGGGGCTCAAGTGATACAGTGCCAGCCTTGAGCACAAAAGCACAGGGACACTTACCAGGCCCTGAGTTCAAGCCCCAGGACCTTCCATACGTAAAAAAAAAAAACAAAAAACAAACAGAAGCAAAGTGGTGCCAGCTTTATCCAAGTGCATCTCAGATGACCTCATTTTCTGAAGCCAGGGAAAGGGTGCACACACACACACACACATACACATACACATACATTTTAACCAGACACGCATGGCTCATACTTGTAATCTTAGCTAACGAGGAGGCTGGGATCTTAAGACTGTACCTTAAAGTCTGCAATGTAGAAATGTTTCTGCATCTATTATTTGCCAATAACTCCATAAAACCTGGAAGTGGAGTTGTGTCACAAAGTGGTAGAGTGGCAGCTATGACTGAAGGAATTTCTGGACAGCACCCAGGCACTGCAATCAACCACACAAGCAATAAAAAACAAGACAGAAAAGAAAAGCACATTTTCATAACTTCAAATCCTGTGCATGGCACTTTGGGTTTTTGTTGGTTTTGTATTGTTTTGGGGGGAGGGTTAGTTTTTTTGTGCCAGTCCTGGGGCTTGCACTCAGAGCTCAAGCACATGCCCTGGCTTCATTTGGCTCAAGACTAGCACTCTTTCTCTTGAGCCACAGCGCCACTTCCGGCTTTTCCTATATAAGTGGTGCTGAGGAAACCAACCCAGTGCTTCATGTATGCGAGGCAATCACTTTACCACTAGGCCAAATCTCCAGTCCCTCCTTCCACTTTTGAGGGAAATGAATGTGTCATTTTATTTTGGAGTGTGTGTATGTATACATGTCTGTGTACATGTATATGGATATATATACTTGTGTACATATGTTTGTGCTTTATCAGAAATTCATTTTAGAGTTGTTGTTTTTTACTTAATTACAGAAGTCAATTTATACACTTTTCTCCCCCAATGTCTTTCACCTCTGATCCTTCAGCTCTCAATCCACTGAGAAGGGAAGCTTAGAGGCATGAGCCACTGGCACCCAGCTTGCGTGCCCACCAGAGCTGAGTGGAAATGCCAGCCATTCAGTGACATGGGACACTGCGCCCCACAGCTCTGCAGCTCCAGGTCACCCTGCACATTTGACTCTCTGGCAGGTGGATGCTGAAAACAGGGGTCCACAGTCAAATGGTTCCTGGGCACAACAAATGCCCCATCTGGAACTACACACCAGGCACATAGTAGGTAGCCATTTCCTCTTGTGTTCTCCAGCTCACATGCCTTCTTACTTTTTCAATACCCAGGGCTTAATGTCTCTAAACCAGACCTCATCACCTGTCTAGAGCAAGGAAAAGAGCGCTGGACATGGAGAAAAAAGGAACCATCAGGAAAAACTATAGGTAAGTGGAAATGAACTAAACAACAACTGCAAAATTCACATGGAATGGATAAGGAAGACAGGACACAGAGATGGGATTGCAACTTTCTACTAAACTGGAAATGTTAGTAGTGAGTTTTTTTCTTTGGCCAGGCCTGGGAATTGAACTCAGGGCCTGAGTGATGTCCTTGAGCCTCTTTTGTTCAAGTCCACTGTGCTAACTTTAGAGCCCGAGCTCCCTTTCTGGTTTTTAGTTGGGTTATTGGGCACAAAGAAGCTCACAGACTTTTGTCCTGAGGCCGATTTTCAACCACAATCCTCAAAGCTCAGCCTCCTGAAAGCTAGGATGATAGGCATGAGTTATCAGTGTCTTTTTCTTGCTTTCTCAGATGAGCAGTCTGCAGACACAAAGTCCCCATGGAAGGCATGTGGGAGAACCTTCAGGAAATTATCTGCCCTCGCTCTGCACCAGACAATCCACTGTGAAAAGCAACCCTATGAATGTAAAGAATGCCAGAAAACTTTTCGCTACTCCTCGGTGTGCAGAATCATCAACGAATTCACACAGGGGAGAAACCTTTCAAGTGTCAGCAGTGTGGCCAGTGCTTTAACCAGCTGTCGAATTGTAGAAAACATTTCCAAATTCACACAGGAGAGAGACCCTACCAAGGTATGTGGCAAATCCTTTGCATGGAATTCAGTTTTTCAGAAACACCACAGAATTCATGCAGAAGAGAAATGCTACCAGTGCAAAGATTGTGACATCATTTAGACATGTCTCCAGTCTGAAGGTACACGAGAGAACACACACTGGGGAGAGGCCATTCCCATGTCTTGTATGTAGCAAAGCTTTTCAATATGTTCACATCTAAAAAGGCACCAACTGATCCACACACAAGAAAAATATCACAATGCAATGCATGTGACAAATTGTACATGCGGCGTGGGAATCTGATCAGACACCAGCAAGTTCACATGGAGAGAAACCTTATGAGTGCAAACACTGTGGTAAGACCTTCTGTTCTAATCCAAATTGAAAGGACATGGCAGGACACACACAGGAGAGAAGCCCTACACATGTGAACAGTGCCACAAATCTTTCAAATCCAGCTCAAACCTCAGAGATCACCAGAGAATCCACACTGGGGAGAAAACTTATGAATGCAACACTGTGGTAAGACGTTCCGGAATAACTCCAACTTTAAACGTTATGGGAGGAAACACACTGAAGAGAAGTACTACACCTGTGAGCACTGCCACAAATCCTTCAAATATGAATCCAGCCTCAGAGCTCACCAGCGAAGCCACACTGGGGAAAGACCCTACAAATGCCATTCATGTAGCAAATCATTTATACAGAATTCACACCTGAGGACTCATGAGAAAATCCACGTGCCAACGAAACCCTATAAGTTCAAGGAATAAGGAATGGCCTTTCCACACTACTCAAGCCAAAAGAAACACAGAGGAAGCCACACTGGAAGAAAACAGAGAAAACAGAAAAGAGAGAATTCAGAAAAGTATCCAACTAAGCCTGGGCATTACAATGAGCACAGAAAGTAGGAAGGAGAGAAGACAGAAAGGAAGGGGATGGATGATATCAGTAAACCACTGCTCCAATTCGCTAAAACACAAGAATCTGTACACGTAGCTCAAGATGGATGGCACTATGGGTTAGCAAACATGAGATTCTGGGTTTGCACTCCAGGAAATGAAGAAAAGAAGGGGAGGCTCAGATTTGGAGGGGGCATGTCTACAGTGGTGGAATGTTTGCCCAGCAAGTTTCAGCCTTATGTTCAAAAGTAACCCTACACAAAGAATGGACTTGGCCAGGCCCTGGTGGCTCACACTTGGACTCCCAGCTGCTCAGGAAGCTGAGACCTGAAGAGCACGGTGTGAAGACAGGCAGGGCAGGAAGGTCCATGAGACTCTTATCTCCAATTAATCATGAATAAAAGTGACCAGAAATACAGCAATGGCTCAAGTGGTAGAACTCCATCTTGAAGCAAAAGAAGTTCAAGGCTATTGCCCAGGCTCCGAGATGAAGAAGGGAAGGAAATGGTCAATGTTTAAGGAGACAAACTAGCCTGACCATGGAAGAATGGATACATATTTCAAATAGGAAATTTTACAATGTCCAAAAATATTTGTTTGGGGATGATTAATACATAATTTCAAGCATCAGTAAACAGTGAAAAATTTCTCTTTGAAAGAGTGTAAGTATATTACAAACCTGCAGTTCCTAATGTAAATCTGGGGTCACTGAGTTCTAAGTGCATGGGTAAGAAGGTTTTTTAGTAAGTCACACTTAATTGCAAGGATTTTCGTGAATGTATAATTGTGTTTTAATCTGTATATACCAGGTGTACAGATGTTTAATATATAGTGATTCATTTTATTACTTAGTTCCCTTTACTAGGGAGTGGATTTTACCGTTTGAAGTCTGAATGGCAATAAATGAATGGTTAACCTAGCACTCAACTCTCATTTATCTCGTTGTTGAGAATGTTAGGGAACCAAGAGTCAGCCAGGGCCTTACCCCTGGTATGAGACCGCCCCCTCGAAAATGAGTGCCCCCCATAATAAGGCCTCCATTATCCTGGTTCTTGGCTGGAAGAAGTGTGATTGAGGTAGGCAGAAATTCTCCCTATCAGAATGAGAGTCTCCATGGACAAACAAACCCAACACCACTGCAGAGACACAGTGCAGGTGCCCCTGGCCTGTAGGCCTAGGCTCTGGGGTCAGGTGAGGCCCAGCAGCGCTGCTCTGGATCTGAAGTCTCCATCTGCACCAGGAAAGCCTCCATGCTGACCCGGCTCCAGGGAGGACAGAGACAGGCAGCAGCAGGGCCTCTGGTCACGCCAAGTCACAGGCCCACTGAACACAGACATCTTGCTGAATTCAGGAGGATTTGAGGCCAGTGGCCAACATGGGCTCAGTGCAGCAGCTCTGCTGACGAGGAAGCACCCACCTCACTGGAGAAGATCCACACTCTCATCCTCAAAGGTTCCTGTGCACCACGCTGGTTGGATGAAGTCGATGCCTCTTGCTGAATGGTGGGCAAAGTCAGGGCCTCTATTCCATGTACATAGGGGTTCAAGGACCACTAATACTCCATGGAACCACTGATATGCCTACGTGTTTATAGGCCAACTAATATTTCATGTGCATATGTAGTCATGGGAGTACTAATACTCCATGTACCAATGTGATCATATGACCATGTACCTTGAAGGGAGTGTTGAGGTAGGGACAGAAGGAGCACCGTCTACTCCTTGAGTTCCAGCTCCAGCACAAGCACAAACCAAATACTGTTAAATCTTTGTGGCCCACAATGCTCCTAGCATTTGAATCCAAGAGCTCTTTTTTTTGCCAGTTCTGGGCCTTGGACTCAGGGCCTAAGCACTGTCCCTGGCTTCATTTTGCTCAAGACTAGCACGCTACCACTTGAGCCTCAGCGCCACCGGTGCCTGCTTTCTATAAATGTGTAGCTTGGGAATCGTACCCAGGGCTTCATGCATAGTAGGTGAGCACTCTTGCCACTCCAAGCCCTCCAAGACCGCTTACATGGGAAAACAGGCTCCTGATGACCAGAGACCCCACTTAGCCATTGTAGAGTTGCATTTTGGGAAAGACTGAAGGAGCTATTCCAGTTCCCTTCATTCCATATGCTACAGTGCATTTCTCAGAGGAAATGGGTCAGAAGCTATTAGATCTGTGAAGCATTGCATGAGAGGAAAGTCTCAGGGAAAGCCTCTGGTTGGATGAATTTCTCATTGGACTCTATTTCCCAGAGGCCTATGGGGCCAACACCAATAGTCTGTGGAGTATTGCAAGCTGGGAGAGGATGAGTTTAGAAGGCCAGCCTTCATGAATGATGCTGTGGGGAGTGTCATGGGGCGGACCGGGTGGGGAAGCGTGGAGAGGATGGGGTGTCAGCATAGGGTGGATGGGACAGAGTGACGTGGATTGGTTGGAACATACTTGTTGGCCATCTTCTCTCCTGCTCTCAGCAGACATGTCACTCAATTTTGGCAATGCCCAGTCCTTAATGTCTGTAAACCAGTCCTAATTACCTGTCTTTAACAAGATGAGAGCTTAGAAAGGGAGAGGAATGGAAATGTCAGGGAAATGTAAGTTAAAATGAACAAAACCTCATTCCAAGAAAACACTGAAAATATTGGTGGTTATTGGTTTTTTATTTCGCCAGACCATCAACTTAAAGTAGGGGCCTGGGTGCTGTCCCTGAGCCTCTTGTACTCAAGGCTAGAGCTCTAGTACTTGAACCACACAGCTCCATTTCTAGATTTGAGGTATGTTACCGGAGGCTAAGTTTCTCACAGACTTTCCTGCCCAGGCCGACATTGAACCATGATTCTCAGCACTCAGACTCCTGAGTAGCTAGGATGACAGGTGTGAGCCATAAGGCTTCTCTTTTCTTAATGTTTCATTTGGGGATTCTGCAGAGATGGTCCTCACGGAATGCATGTTATGGAAACTTCAGGAATGTCTCCAGTCTCACTGTTTACGAGAACATCCACTGAGAAAAGCAATCACTCCAGGGAGAATCCTCACTCATGCAGACACCGTCAGGCATCTCTTCAGCCTCAAACAACAGGGGAAAACCTACCCTAGTAAGAATGTCTTCAAATGTGAGCAGTGCCACAAATTCTTCAAATACATGTCCAGCCCTAGAAGACACCAGAGAAGCCACCCTGGGGACATCTTTACAAATGCCACACATGTGTCAAATCATTTAAGTCATCCTCTTCAAGGTCTGCAGGGAGAGCCACTAGCACCAAGGAAGGAAGGGGGACAGGGCAGAAGGGCAGTGACAAAGGAGAGAGCTTGGGCCAAAGCCCAGTGGAGAGCAGAGACTGGGCAGGGCCAGAAGGAAAGGAGGTTTAAAGGACCAGTGATTGGATGCTCAAAAAGGTAGGTGTGGCCTTAAAGAGGCTAGACTAGGGAAAAGACCTGGGCTTGGGCTGCTTACACAGAGTGGGCTGGGAAGAATCTGATTTGACAAGGGGGCAGGCCTAGGAAAGAGAGAGTAATTGGACAGAGCTTTGCCTGGGGTACACTGGCAAAAGGGATGAAGCCTTGGCAGACCCCAGGCCTCCCAGTGGCCACTGGCCGGAAGCAAGATGCTAAAGTGGGGCTCAAGTTGAGGGTCAGAGTCAGGGTGCTGAGCTGCAAGTTCAGGCTGTAGAGGGGACAGGCAATCACTTGGCCTGGAGGGGCTGGGTCATTGTTTCTATGGATTGGGCCAGGTCCCTGATGGGCTGTACTGGGCTCTGAGGGGTGAGGTCCAGGTGTTGGAGGGAGGCAAGAGTGAATTTATGGGAAGGACCAGGTATCTAGGGACTAGGGTAATGAAAGATAGAGGCAGGATTCTGATGGCAGAGCAAGGGTGATATTGGAAAGGCCAGGAAAATAGAGGTGGAACCAGGATGACAGGGACTGAGCCAGGGTGGTGACGGAAAGAACCAGCTTGATGGGGGAAAGTTAGGGTGCTGATGGGTGGGGCCAGCATGCTGAGGGACAGGGCCTGGAACCAGGCCCAGCCTGTGCTCTTGGCTTCTTCTCAGACTCTGGGTGTTTTCCTAGGGGTTGGAGGTCAGACCTCCCAGGAAGGAGACTCAGGCTCCTCAGCCTGGCAAAGGAGATCTCACTGCAGATCATGATGCACCAATGCACAAAGGAGGTGAAGCCACTGTCATCTTGGCAAGGAGTGTGGCAAACAGCATCTCAGGGAAACTTTAGGAACTTAATTCTGCCCAATATAGGGAGTAATGCATTGTGTGCAGTGAAGTGTTAGTGAGGAAGACGGGCGTTGGCTCATTTTCTTTAAAAAAAAATGTGCTGCTTTTTAATAGATAGAGAATATACATGTTAATGACTTAAGATGATGCTTTCCTTCTGGGACACTGTAGAGACAAACAAGCAAACACATGAACCTTGCTATCACCTCAGGGACTTCTTACTTGAGAGTTTTTCATGTCATCCTTCACCATTTAAAATTCCCACCGCCCCAAAAATAATCACCACAAGCACTCAGAACTGACATTGTCTGCTGTCTAAACTAATATTACTAGTTTAACAGGATCACTGGACACTGGTGGGTCATTCCTTTCCTCCTAGCTCCTCAGAAGTCTGAGATCAGAGGACTGTGGTTCCCTGAAACCTTAGGTTTACAGAATCTTCTGAAACACTTATCTGCCATTAACTAGGAATAAAGGAAGAAGTAGAGTTGTGGGTGATGAGCAAAGAAGGTGAGCAAATGCACAGGGCCTACAGTTGGAGCCCGGATATTGGCAGACACAAACGCCAAATGATTCAAAAAGCTTATTGGATACAAAGAAAAGGTGGCATTGTCTAATAAGAAATGCTCTTATTCACTGACTTCTGAAATGGTCAGGCCTCAGAATAACACCTTCACAGTAACAATACACTTACATTTTTTATAAAATTATAAAGACTCTTGTTCTTTATATTCTTTACCCAAGATCATGTAAGTATGGCCATTGGTAGTGCCCCGTGCACAGCCAGTTAAAATTCTTCCATTTCTCCCACTGATAGGCAAGTCCACTTGTGGTGCAGATAGGAGCACACTTGGCCGCACTTCCTCCTGGGGTGTGTGCCCAGGAGAGACGATGTGCAAGCCCATCCAACCCTGCTAAGGCCATGCACAAGGCCGAATGGCAGGATTATCCAGGGTTTCAAACTTCCACACCTCCTGATTCTGCACCCCCAGCAGCCCCCAGACCCCTTCACCTGTGGGTGTGGAAGGGCAGCCAATGACTTAAAGGCAGACCCTACAGAGCAAGGAGTGGTTGATTAAGCTTATCTGAGGGAAGGAGGACACGCAAGGAGGGAGGAAGAAGAGGAGGAAGTGATGGTTGCTTCCCAGGAACTCTGGCCCAGGTCAAGGTCAGAACCCCACTTCCTCCTGGAATGTCACATGGTTCAACCTGCATGGAGGTTGTAGAAGTGGCTCAGAGGGTGGAGCTCTGTGCAAAGTGAATGCATCAGATACAGATGGGAGTCCTGCACTTAGACAAGAGAAGAAAAAACAGGACTGGAAAACTGGCATTTCCACCTCCGTTCCTTGCCTGATGAGCATCTTCCATGGACTTTCTCTTCTGCTTTTCTTCTTCCCACATCAAGCCCACTGTTAGAGATTCTTCTTCCTGCTGAAGAGAGCATTTTGCCATTCTGTCAACCTCCCCCACTCCTCTGTGGACAAAGTCTCACCAGGAACCACACCCTCACATGACTACAAAGTGTGTCAGCAGGCTCTGAGCTCTGAACATGGGACTGGCATTGCAGGATGCTGTTGCAGTGCATCTTGATTCCTCACCACCCATGGAGAAGGAAATGGGTGGTGATAGTTTCATCCCAGGTGAGGATTTCCATTAAAGCTCTTTCTGCTCAAAATTAGTACTGAACCATTTTGGAGGACAGCTCCAATGGTTTTGAATTTAGGATTAGAGTCTCATGGGGACTCTTTCTGCCCGGGTCTTTTGGAATTTCAATCCTCAGGTCTCAGTCTCATGAGTAGCAAGGATTACAGGCATGAGCCACTGGTGTCCAGCAAGGTAGAGTGTTATATCCAATTCATCACCAAACGGGAAACAGTAAACATGTGGCTGAAGTGGTGGAGCATTAACTTCAACAAAACAACTCAATGACAGTACCCAGGACACGAGTTCAAGCCCCCAGATTTGGCTCTCATTTTAAAAAGGGCTGGGAGAGCTTTGAAACCAAAGGGCACCTGTTGCTTAAAATAGCTCAGAAAATGAAGAGGATTTAGAAGATGTCTGATTTCTCAGATGCTAAGTGTAAAAACACTGAGATATACAGGAATTTGTGAAATATAGAAATCAGGGGTGGCTGGAAGCTGGCTTTAAGTTCATTATTAATGAGTGGATTCAGGTGACAGAGATCATACTATTTCTTTGATGTCCACTGTAGGGCAATGACAATTTTGGCTGATAATTTCCTTGTTCACTGGGATGGTGAGTCTGGGTCCAATACCATCATCATAGATATCCATGGTTAATTTTCTCTTTGCTACTAAATTTGTTCAAATTTATGAGGAGGTGACAAGTTGGCATTCAGCCTGTCCTTTCTTTGTTGATCAAAATGAATAAAAAAAATTTTAAACTACAAAAAAAATAGTTAATGGGCTTCACTTCCTAGACTAGCTTTGACCGACCTCCCTCATACCTCAGTCTTCTGACTAGGTAGGATTACAGTTGTGAAGCACCAGTTCCTAGATCATAGAAACCTTTTAAAACATACCATGCAAATCCAAATTAACTCTCTTAAAAGGAATCAAATCAAAAGTTGGACAATAGTTATTGCAGTACATTGTAAAATGTGAGATATATATGCATACACACACATACCCATACATATATATTTATACATACACACACATTAGATTAAGAGATTCCATGTCAGAACAATAGACATCTAATGCTATGTGACATAAAATATAGTAATAAAAAAACAAAGTCGTATCTTGATAACATAATTTTATATCACATATACAATTTCATCTTGTTCTCCTTTCTTATTCTATTCTTATTATACTGTGTACATGGTTTGGAGAATGTGATTCCATATTTTCACGTGCTCAGTTATACGCCTGGGAAACCACGAACTATGAAAGTGTGTATTTAAATTCACAAGTTTTGCTCATCTATAGCAGAATCATAACCTTACTTTTGTCAGTTTCCTGTACTATGAACAGAAACTTGTCCAAGTACAAATGCTCATATTGTTATCATTTGTCTTTTCCTTCCTGAGGACAGTTGACATTTGAGGACGTGGCTGTGGAGTTTACACAGGACGAGCGGCAGTGCCTGACCCTGACTCAGCGGGCTCTGTACAGAGAGGTCATGCTGGACAACTACAGGAACCTGCTGTCTGTGGGTGAGGAGCTTCCATCCTACTTCAAGTTCATTCTCAGAATTCCCTTGCAGAATATTTCATATCAGGCCCATCTTTGCTGAGTACTGGTGGCTCCTGCCTGTAATTCCAGCTATTCACCAGGCTGAGATCTGAGGATCGTGCTTCAAAGCCAGTCCAGGAATGAAAGTCTATTAGACTCTCCTCTGTAATTAACCACCAGAAGCCATCTGTGGAGTTATAGCTCAAATGGGACAGTACTGGCATTGAGCACAAAATACTGAACACAAAAAAAGAGAGAGTAACCAGGCCCTGAGGTGAAGACCCAGGATATTCCAAAAGTAAAAGATTTAAAAAAAAAAAATTGATCCCTGCTTAGTGCAAGTGCATCTCAGATAACCCCATTTTGAAAAATCCTGAGAACAGGTTGCTGTATAACATACACACATACACCATAGCACACACACACATACACAACACACATGTACACACACACACACACATCAACAGAAACTGGTGGCTGACACCTGTACTCCTAGCTAATGAAGAGGCTGAGATCTAAAGACTTGGTTTAAAGCCTGCCTAGACAGAATAGTTGGTCTCCCTATTATCTCCAAATAACCCCATAAAAGGTGGAAGTGCAGTTTTGACTCAAAGAGGTAGAGTGCTAACTTTTACTGAAACAGCTCAGGGAGAGAACACAGTACTGGAAATCAACCACAAAACCAATAAAAAGGAAGAAATAAAAGAAGAAAATAACACTTGTATAACTACTGATCCTGTATATTCTACTCTGGGTTTTTTGTTTGTTTGTTTGTTTTTTGCCAGTCCTCAGGCTTGGACTCCTGGCACGAGCATTGTTCCGGGCTTCTGTTTGCTCTGGGCTATCACTTTACCAGTTAAGCCACAGTGCCCCTTCTGGCTTTTTCTATATATGTGGTGTTGAGGTATTAACCCCAGGGTTTCATGTGTGGGATGCAATCACTATAATACTGGGCCATAACCAACGACATACCTTCCACTATGGAAGGTAAATGAATGCTACAATTTATTTTGGCATGTGTCTGTGTGTGTGTGTGTGTGTATGTGTCTGTGTGTGTTTGTCCTTATATATGTGTGTGCCTTGCACTCAGTAGATTTGCTTTCTTGTGGATGTTCTCAATCCACTGAGAAGGGAAGCTTACAGGCATGAGACACTAGCACCCAGCTTGCATGCCCATCTTAGCTGAGTGGGAATGCCAGCCATTCAGTGACACAGAACACTGTATCCTACAGCTCAGCAGCTCCAGGTCACCCTGCACATTTGACTCACTGGCAGCAGGACGCTGAAAACTGCGGGTGGAAAATGCACATGGGACCTGCTTGTCACAAATGCCTCTTCTGTGGGGCTGGGAATATGGCCTAGTGGCAAGAGTGCTTGCATTTATACATGAAGCACTGTGTTCGATTCCCCAGCACCACATATATAGAAAACGGTCAGAAGTGGCGCTGTGGCTCAAGTGGCAGAGTGCTAGCCTTGAGCAAAAGGAAAGCCAGGGACAGTGCTCAGGCCCTGAGTCCAAGGCCCAGGACTGGCAAAACAATTACCCTTCTGTAGCAACACTCCAGGGGCATACGCAGGGCCATATTCTCTTGGGTACGCTGGTGCAAACACGATCCTACTTTTTCAATTCCCAGGTCTTTTTTTTTTTGCAAGTATTGCTTTTGTAGTTGTTTGTATTTTTTTACCCTATATGCCACTGTTTACCAGTATACATGGTTTCCAATATACTCAGATAAGATACAGAGATAGTATAGGTACAACCACAGGAAGGAGATACAAGAGGATCATCAATAATAGAAGCTACAGTTACACATAGCATGTTGACAGTAGTTACAACAGTGATGTAACAATCGTTTCCATAACATGGAGTTCATTTCACTCAGCATCAACTTATGTGTTCATAAGTGTATAGCTATTGGGCTCTTGTGATCGTCTGCTGTGACTAGCCTAAATCTGTGCTAATTATTCCCTATAAGGAAGACCATAGAGTCCATGTTTCATTGCGTCTGGCTCACTTCACTTAGTATATTTTTTTCCAAGTCCTTCCATTTCCTTACGAATGGGGCAATGTCATACTTTCTGATAGAGACATAAAATTCCATTGTGTATATGTACCATATTTTCCTGATCCATTCGTCTACTGAGGTCAATGCCCAGGTCTTCATATCTCTAAACCAGACCTCATCACCTGTCTGGAGCAAGGAAAAGAGCTCTAGAGAAAAAAGAGAAAGCAACCATCAGGAAAAACTATATGTAAGTGGAAATGAACTGAACAGCAACCACAGAACACATGTCCAAAGGGAAATTTGACAGGAAGCAGAAATTGGGATTGCAAATTTTTCCAAACTAGAAATGTCTGTTGTTGGTTTTTTCCTTGGCCAGGCCTGGGAAGTGATCACAGGGCCAGTGTCCAGTCCTTGAGCCTCTTGTGCTCAAGGCTAGTTCTCTAGCTCCTGAGCCACAGCTCCCCTTCTCCTTTTTCAGTGGGTAAATGGACACAAAGAACCTTGCAGACTTTCATCGTCGGGCTGACTTTCAACCCCAATCCTCAGATCTCAGCCTCCTGACCGGATAGAATGATAGGCGTGAGCTATAAGTTTCTTTTTCTTGATTTCTCAGATGAGCAGTCTGCAGACACACAGTACCCAGAGAAGGCATGTAGGAAAACATGCAAGAAATTCTCTGCCCTCACTCTGCACCAGAGAATCCACTGTGAAAAGCAACCCTATGAATGTGAGAAATGTGGGAAAACTTTTCGCCAGAACTCTGTGTTCCGGAAGCATCAGCAAATCTACACTTTTTGAGTGTCTGCAGTGTGGCGAGTGTTTTAAGTATCTGTTCAGTAATAGGAGACATTTCAGATGTCACATGAGAGAGAATCCCTACCAGTGACCGGTGTGTGGCAAATCCTTTAGATGGAATTCATTTCTTCAGACACACAAGAGAATCCATGCTGGAGAGAAAACCTACCAGTGCACAGATTGTGGAAGGTAATTTAGACATGTCTCCAGGCTGAAGGAACATTAGAGAACACACATGGGAGATAAGCCATACCCATGTCTTGTCTGTGGCAAAACCTTTCGACAATGTTCACGTCTTAAAATCCACCACAGGAGAAAAACCCCACAGATACAATGTATGTGACAGATCCTTCACGCAGCTTGGGGATATGATCATCCACTAGAGAATCCACACTGGAGAGAGACCTTACCAGTGTCCTCACTGTGACAAAGCCTTTAAACTTATGTCAACATCTAGGCAACACCAGAGAACCCACACTGGGGAGAGACCTTATGAGTGCAAAGTGTGTGGCCAGACCTTCCTGTCTGTCTGCAGCCTGAAAGAACATGGGAAGACACACATGGGAGAGAAACCCTACACATGTGAACAGTGCCACAAGTCCTTCACATCCAGTTCCACCCTTAGGATACACTAGAGAAACCACATCGAGAGAAAGCTCATGAGTGTAAACACTGGTAAGACCTTCTGGTATATCTCCAACCTCAAAGAACATGGGAGGACAGACACACGAGAGAAACCCTACACACGGGAACAGTGCTACAAATCTCTTCAAAAACAGCTCCAGCCTCTGAATTAACCAGAGAGGCCACACTAGGAACAGACCCTAAAAATGCCATTCATGTGGCAAATCATATACACAGAGCTCATACTTCAGGAGACACAAGACAATCCACAATCCAGTGGAACCCTAAAGTTCAGCAAATGAGGGGTGGTCTTTCTACACTACTCAAGCTGGAAGAAACACAGAGGATGCCACAGTGAATGAAAACCTACAAAAACTGAGAATTCAGAAAAGCCTCCTGCCACACCCCTGGCATTAGAATCCAGCACACACACCATGTAGGAGAGAAGACAGACAGGAAGGAGATGGAGCACATCACCTGACCACTGCTCCAGTTGGATAAAACACAAGATTCCATACACATAGCTCAAGTGTGGACAGCAATATAAATTGACAGACATGAGATTCTGAGTTACAATGCCTAGAAACCAAGAGAAGAGGGGAACTCAGATTTGGGGGGCATTTCTTCAGTGGTAGAATGTTTGCCTAGCAAATTTGAGCCTTTAGTTCAAAAATAACCCAACAAATCAATGGACTTTGCCATGCCCTGGACTTGGTGGCTCCCGTTTGCAATCTGATCTGCCCAGGAAGCTGAGATCTGAGGATGGCGGTGTAAAGACAGGAGGAAAAGTTCATGAGATTCTTATCTCCAATTAATTATGAATAAAAGAAACCAGAATTACGATAATGACTCAAGTGGTGGTACAACATCCTTGAGCAAAAGTAGTTCAAGTATAGTCCACAGGACCCGAGATGAAGAAGTGAAGGAAATGGTCAATGTTTAAGTAAAGAGAAAAACTAGCCTGACCATGGACAAATTGATGCCTATTTCAAGTAGGAATAGTTAGAATATTCAAAAATATTTGTTGTAGGATAATAAATATTTTCAGTCACCAGTAAGGAGTGAAAACAATTCTCTTTCTAGGACTAAATGTGTCTCAAATGTACAGTTGCTCAGGTAAATCTCGGGTCACTGAGTTTTAAAGTCAAGGGATAAAAAGGCTTAATTAACAAGTTTCATCTGGTGTAATTTGTGAATATATAATCTGTGTTTTAAGGCGGTATCACACAACAGTTATACAGATACTTAATATGTTGTGATTCATTTTATTTCTAAATTCCCTTTACTAGGGAGTGGCTTTTAAAGTTGGATGTCTGAATGTCAATAAATGCACTGGGAACCTAGCAGGGATCTCTAGTTTTTCTCTATTCTCACATTGCTAGGGAACAAATGGGCAGCCAGGGTCTTCCCTGATATAATCTCTCCCCTATAATGAAGCCTTAAATCCCATGGTCTACGGCTGAAAAATTTGTGACTGAGAAGATCCACACTCATCCTCAAAGGGCATCTTGTCTTCCCCTACAGTGGCTGTAGCAGGGGTTCCTGTGCACTGATATGCCTCAGTGTGCATTGGCCCACTGATATTGCATGTTCACATGGGACCATGGGACCAGCTAACTGGAGTGGATGGTCATGCTGAGACAGAGGGAACAGCACAGAGTCCCTGAGTTCAATCCCAAGACCGGTACACACAAAAAATTGTTAAAACTTTCTGGGCAGCCAAGCTCCCAGCATTTGAGTGCCAGAGAAAGAACTCTTCAGAGGGCACCAGAGGCTCATAGGGACCACAGAATCCCAAAAGCCACTGTCGTGCTGTATTCTGAGAAAGTCTAAGGGAAGCTCCTGGTTCCAGGAATCTCTGCTCATTGGACTGTATTTCCCAGAGGCCTCTGGAGTGAACCCCTACAGTCTGGGAGCATTGAATGCTGGGAGAGGATGAGTACCAGAAGTCAGATTCCATGCCTGGTGGTGTGGGCTGTGGGCTGGTGGTGGGTGAGGGTGGTAGTGTGGGCAGGTCTTGGCTGGCGGCCTGGCATGTATGGGGCAGGGCGAGTAGCTGGTTGGGGGCCACATTTTGAGAAACCAGATCAGCTCCAATGGGGAGCAAAAGTTGGATGCCATGACCGGAGTAAGTCCAGGTGATGGGAGACAGGACATGAACAGAACAGACACCTGGCATGGCATAATGGCGGCAGAGCTGGCCAGAGCCTTAGCAAGCTGAAGCAAGACACCTTCACCCTGGAGCATTTGAATTGCAAGGCCCTAGTTACAGAGTTGGGAGGGTTACAGTGTTACTGGTCTCTTAGAGTCTCCACATCCCTGCCCTGCCTCCAGGAATTTGGCACACCCATTACCTGGGCGGGGCGGGGGGGGGGGGAGGGGGAAACACCACCTCCAAGAGTTTTTGGAACCAGGTTGGCGCTTTCTAAATTCTATTCTATTGTCCACCACATGGTCAATGCTAGAGAAAACTTAGGATTTAGCCAACAACAAGCAGAATTTAACTGAATCTCCAAGCTTAACAAATATGAATAACAAGAGCAGAAGACCTTCCTTTGTGTCTTTCAAACATTACCTTTGGAAGCAGGTACCAGCCACTCCTATATCACAGGCAGGCAGGTAGGCAGAATATATATACAAAGAGAGAGAGAGAGAGAGAGAGAGAGAGAGAGAGAGAGAGAGAGAGAGAGAGAGCGATGCATCTGCCCGAGCACTCATAGAAGTTATGTAAGTCCTATAAAATATCAGAGGTCCCGTGTCAATTAAAGGGGCCACATGGAGTTCCAAATTTGGGGTCAAATTTGATTGCATGAGGCTAAACATTGGGCTCAAACTTGAGCAGCTTTCCTGAAGCATTTTACAGTGTCCCTCACTTGATGAGTGACCAGCGGAGTTGAAGTACAGGTAACCCACCTCATCCCAGTCAGGCTCTGTTCAGTTGACATCAAAATGGAGTCGACTGTGAGGGAAGAAATAGCAATGGAGTCATCACCCACAAATGCTGCCTCCCTTGTCCTACCTAGCTCTGTGACTAATGGTCCCTGGGAGTGGGGCTCGGAACTTCGTGCCAAGATTTTTCTCTTTTTGTCCTTGTTTTTTTTTTTTTTAATTTTATGGCTCTGAAGCCTCTGCTCTATGACTCCAGGGAAAATCGGATCAGAGCCCCTGGTAAAAATGATCACTTACCCTGGTTGGAAATTCAAATCTGTCCTTGTTGTGGTGGATGGAAGTAGAGCACTGGGTCAGGAGTACTTACCTCGGTGTTCCTCTGAGTGGACTTAGGATAGCAGAATAGGTTCCAGGTGCAGCTTGGACCCCCCAGAAATGGAGGAATAAATCCACCTGTGAACTTATCCTGGATTCGGCACGAATGAAAGGATATGTCCCGGACATCCCAGGGAACCATGTGGAGATAATCACAGACAAGAGAAGAAGGTTTATTAGTGGGGTCATAGCTCCCACAAGTGAGGGACCTACATAGCTTCTGCACCTTATCCAGGTGGCAGCTTCTCTCTGTGGCTAAAGGGAAAGTAGGTAAGTCTTAATACTGAGTAGGAGTGGCTCATTAGGTATGGGTGAAACTGGGGGTTAATGGGAGGAGCTGAGGACCTGAGGCAGGGACAATGCTAACATTAATATTGTTAATAGATGGCTGTGGCTGAGAGGGACTGATTTCAACTCCCTATGCATGGGAAAGTAAAACAGTTTTATTCAAGTTCAATGATGTAGGCAAGGCTGTGGATACATTTTAAATAATGAGTCAAAGTATCCTAGCACCACTGACTTATGGCTACCTAAATTATTTAGATTGTATTCCTATTTCATCTAGGCCTTCCAGATCCTCATATCTGGCCTCCTCAGTAACTAGGATGACTAGACTCAGCCACTGACACCAGCTGGTCTTTTATTTATAATGACTTGCTCCTTAAAGTAGACAGTTTCAAGAATAACTTCCATGACTCCATAGGGAACTACCTAACACAGAAAGTTAAAAGAAAAGCATCAAGATGGAATTAGTTAACACATGGTAGAACAGTTTAACCAGTTTATCTTGCAAAGTGACACAACCAGCATTTACTGACATGTATTCCATGATGGAATATGACACAGTGAAAAAAGGATTATGTCAAAATCTAACTTTTCATATCATTTCATGGGCAATAACAAAGAGGCACCAAACATACACACACATACACACACACACACACACACACACACACACACACAGAGATATAATTGAGCCCAAACGGGTGTGGTTTGGTGGTTTCATCCCTGCATATTATTGGTTAAAATAACCAAGCACATGAAATTATCTCTCACCTCAGGGACTTCTTACTTGAAGTTGAATTGTCATCATAGAAAATTAAAATCCACACCCCCAAAAAATAATCACAAGAAACACTCTGAATTGGCATTCATCTGCTGAATAATCTCATATTACTAGTTTAGTAAAATCACTAGACACTAGAGGTTCACTAGTTTATTCCTGGAACCTAAGAAAACTGAGATTTGATGTCTACAGTTCAGTGTGACCCTGGACTGAAAGCATTATCTGAAAGAATTATCTGCAATTGACTAGCAAGTAAGCTAGAAGTGGAGCTGTGGCTAATCAGCAAAGATTAGCAGGAGCTGAAGGCCTTGTGCTCAGCCCAATACTGACACCTACAAACAGAAATTCTTTCAAGAAGCTTATTGAAACTAAAAGAAAAAGTGATACTGTGCAAAGAGAAATGTACTCATTACCTGATTTCTGAAATGGCCCCCCATTGGGACAACATCTTCTTAATAAGATTAAATATATATTGCTAAACATTTGTATTCTTACTCTCCATATCACGAAACTATCACCATCTTCAGTGTCTCATGCACAGCAAGTTTAAATTCTTCCAATTCCGACACTGAAATCCAGGTCCCCTGCTTGTGCAGAAAGGGGCACAATTCTCCTCACTTCCTCCTGGTGTGTGTGGCCAGCGAGAGGGGATGGACACGCCCAACAAATCCAGTTGTCAGCAGGCAAAGCAGGCCTAATAGCATTTTCATTCCAGACTTTCAAAATAGTACACATTCTGACTCAACTGCCAGAAGTCCCAGAAGTCTTTAAACTGACAATGGGAAAGAGTTACAACCAGAAAACACAGAGACTGGTGGCCAGTCGGAAACCTTGAAACACCCTTGCCTAGCTCAACCCTGGCTGCTAAAAATGTCCTCTCCTTCTGATTCCTCATCCTTGCCCCAGGTTTCCCATGCTGCCCTCCAAGCTGCAGGGACACCATGGTTTCTCCAGGTTCCTAATGTGCCTGGGTCGCTTACTGATTCTCTCCAGTGGAAATAGATGACACTAATCTACCCATTCGCTGCCTGGTGGAGCATCAGTGCCCTGGTCCTGACTGCCTGAAGTTGAGAGCCAGGCCTCTAGATGTGGGTGTGTGGCTTCCTGATCTCCCCTCAGTCTCCATTTCAGTCTCTTCACAGTCTTCACTTCCAAGCTCCTCATTGCCAATGCATATGGGGACAGAGCAGGATGGGGGGACCTCTGCCCCCCAGCAGCACCCAGGCTCACCTGCATGTGGGTGTGGAAGGGCAGGTGAGGAGGATTTGCCAGTATCTTAAAGGCAGACCCTATAGAGCAAGGAGTGGTTAGTGAGCTCATCTCTCACCAGAGCAGAAACATGAGAATAGAGGAAGAGGAAGAAATGATGACTGCTTCCCTGGAAACTGCAGCCCAGGTCAAGGTCAGATCCTCCTTCCTCTTGGAGTGTCACAGGGTTAAACTTGGAAGGGGGTTGGATGCCTGGATCAGGTGGTAAAACTCAGTGAAAGCATCAGATAGGAGGTCCAGTCCTGTTGTAAGACAAAAAAAAAGTGTAATAGACGGACTATAAAACGTTGACTTCTCTACTTCTGACTCTTTGCCTGACGAGCATTTTCCATGGACTTTTACTTCTGCTTTTCTTCTTTCCTCATCAAGCTGAATCCTTACAGAATCTTCTCCCTACTGAGGAAAAAGTCCTCCCCATTCTGTCCTCCTCCTCTCACTTCTATCTGGACAGAGTCTCTCCAGGAATTGCTCACTTTCACGACTGCAAAGTGTTTCAGCAAGCAGTGAGCTCCGCACATGTAACTGGCATTTTAAGGTGCTGTTTGGACTGGAACTAGGTCCTGCGACATCAGTGGAGAAGGAATGGTGTGGTGGGAGTTTCATCCTGCATGAGAATTCAACTAATGCCTTGCAGAACAGGAGATCATAGCTCACAACTGTATGCCTTGCTCCTCTGGAAGCTGAGATCTGAGGATCATGGTTCAAAGCCAGAACAGCCAGGAAAATCTGTGAGACAATTTGTGTTCGTTACTTGTGAACTTGAATTCAGAGCCTCAGAGCTGTCTCTGAGCTAATTTTCTCAAGGTGAGTCCTTAGCTACTTTGAGCCACAGTGCCAATGCTGGTGTTGTGTGGCTAATTGAAGATTAGAATCTCACCAGGACTTTTTCTGCCCAGGTGGCTTGGAACTCTGATCCTCAGATCACATCCTCAAGAGTAGTGGGATTACGAGCACTAGCGTGAGGCCCTGGCAGGTTACACTTTTATCTCTTAATTCACAACCAACCACAAGAAGTGAAGCTTTCACCTATGTGGTAAGCACTAGACTTCAACAAAAACCCCCAATGATGGTACCCAAGCCATGAGTTCAGACTCAAAAATTGGCATTCACAAAAGTAAACAATCAAACAGACACAGCCTTGGAAAGAAAAGGGCCAACCTTTCTTGAAAATTGAGACATACAGTTATTTGGAGAGTATAGAAATCAGGTGTGGCTTGAATCCTGCTTTGGAGAGTATAGAAATCAGGTGTGGCTTGAATCCTGCTTTACATCAATTATTAATCAGTGGATTCAGATGACAGAACTTTCAATTCCTTCGATCTATACTGTGAGGGCAATGACACTGTTGCTTGTTAATAGCTTTATTTACTGGGATGCTGAGTCTGGCCAAAAGACCATCATTATAGATATCTATGGTAATTTTGCTCTTTGTCAGTAATAAGTAGCAGGGAGAGGGGTTAAGGAGTAATGTGCATTAACCATGAATAAAAAAGCCCAGCTTCCCTCCTCATGGTCTATTGTGAGGAGGAAGGCTTACACTTGTGCTGCCGGAGATGGATTGCCCTGACAGGTGCAGATCTGAAAGGGGCTTTCAGTTCCGCAGGTTTTCATTTCCTTCTATACTTGCTCACGTCTTTATTTTTTCTGAAAATAAACAAAACCATAGAGTTAAAAGCTCTCTACATACCTCTACTAATACATAGGAGAGAGCATATAATACACTTGAAATAATGGCACGTACATTCATTTTATCATTGTTCCTGACTCTACAATGTCATTTAATATAATTTAAGTTTTATTAAGTGTCTCTACAAAGAGGTTACAATTCCCTTCAATATCTCATGGATTTCCCTGCCCAGGCTGGTTACAACCAGGACCTTAAACCTTCTGAGTAGCTAAGATAACATTGGTGAGCTTGGTGAATTTTCTTTCTTCATTCAGCAATATTTTGTTCTGTCTTCCTGAGTGGAATGTTTTGTGTGGTTTCTTTAAACTCTAGTATTAATCCATTCTGATCTGACAGACTACAGAGAATATTTCAATAGCATATATGTACTGATATATGTCCAAAAATATGATCTGTTTTGGGGACGTTTTAGCAGCTGCTGAGAAAAATGATATTATGTGGTTTGTAGGTAAAATACTCTGCAGAAAACACTTTGCAGGAACAACCAGGATTGTGGAAGATGCTATAGAGTCCATAAATCCTTTTCAACAAAAGCTACGAGGAAAATTGACCAACTTTAGTTTTTGCTAAGAGAAAACATGTGTGCTTTTGGACCCAGAACACTGACATTACTGGAGACTTATTGTTTATCAATTGTAGGGCTTGAACTCAGGGCCTGAGCACTGTCCCTGTCTTCTTTTGACACAAGGCTAGAATTCTACCACTTGAGCCACAGCACCACTTCTGGCTTTTCTGTTTATGTGGTGCTGAGGAATCAAACTGAGGGGTTCATGCATGCAAGGGGAGCACTCTACATCTAAGCCAGATTCTCAGCCCCTAGAGACCTTATTAAAGGAACCACATATATCCATACTAAAGATCATAAAATAATCAAAATCTAAAGTGGGACAATATTTGGTTCATTGTACATTGTAGAGTGTGAGGCATATATATGTGTACATACACATATACATTTATAATTATATCAACATATAATATCGATGTATATAAATAAACTCATTAATTAGATTAGAAGATTCCATGTCAGAACAATACACAGCTCATTCTGTATGAAAAAAAACATAGTAATCAAAAAACACATCTTTATGGTAAAGTCTTCATTTTATATATCATATGTAAAATTTCAAGTTATTTTGAATAGTATTATATTATTACCATATTGTGTACAATTATTTTGGGAATGACATACCATATTTTCATGTGTCTAGGTTATACTTCTGAAAATTCCACTACATTTGAAAGTGCGTTTTGAAAATCACTCACTTTTCATATCCGAAATAGAACAGTTACCTTAGGTCTCTCAATTTCTTGACCAGGAATTGGCAGTTGCCCACAGACAAATGCTCACATTGTTATCTTTTGTCTTTTCCATCATGGGGACAGGTGACATTTGAGGACGTGGCTGTGGAGTTCACACAGGACCAGTGGCAGTGCCTGACCCCAGCTCAGCAGGCTCTGTACAGGGAGGTCATGCTGGACAACTACAGGAACCTGCTGTCCGTGGGTGAGGAGCTTCTGTCCCACTTCTAGTTCATTCTCAGAATTCCTTGCAGAATGTTTCATAACAGAGCCATCGTTGCTGGATACTGGTGGCTCCTGCCTGTAATACCAGCTACTCAGGAGGCTGAAATTTGAGGATCATGCTTGAAAACTAGTGCTTCAAAGCAAGAAGGAAAGTCTATAAGACTCATATCTCTAATTATCCAATAAAGCCATCTGTAGAGCTGTGCCTCAAGTGGTACGGTGCTAGCCTTGAGCACAGAAGCACAGGGACAGTACCCAGGCCCTGAGTTCATGCACCAAGACCTTCCAAAAGAAAACGAAAAAAGAAAGCAGTGCCAGCTTGGTGCAAGTGCATCTCAGATAACCTCATTTTCAGAATTTCTGGGAAAGGGTTGCTATTTAAAACACACCCACATATTTTCAACCAAGCATCAGTGGCTCATACCTGAAATCTAGCTAATGAGGGTTATATCAAAAGACTGTGGTTTACAGCCTGCCAAGGCAGGAAGGTTGCCGATCTGCTTTCTCCAAAGAACCCCATAAAGAATGGAAGTGCAGTTTTGACTCAAAGTGGTAGAAGGCTAGCCTTCACTTAAAAAATTTATGGCCAGCAACCAGTCCTGGAGATCAATCACAAAACCAATGAAAAAGAAGAAAAAAAATATTTTTATAACTTCTCATCCTGTATATCCCCATTTTGGTTTTCTTGTTTGTTTCTTTTCTTTCTTTCTTTCTTCCTTTTTTTTTTTTTTTTTTTTGCCAGTCTCAAGGTTTGGCCTCAGGCCATGAGGACTGTCCCTGGCTTCTTATTGCTCAAGGCTAGCACTTGAGCCACTGTGCCATTCAAGATTTTCTGTATAAGTGGTGCTGAGGACTTGACCCCAGGGCTTTATGTATGTTATGCAATCACTACCAGTAGGCCATATCCGAGCCCCACCTTTGAGTGTTGAAGGTAAATGAATGCTTCACTTTATTTTGCAGTGTGTCTGTGTGTATGTGATGATATATATACATATGCATACATATGTGTATATATGATATATATTGTACATACAGATAGGCGTGTATATTGTATACATGTGTTTAATATATGTATACATGTATATATGTGTGTATATATGTGTGTGTAGGTATATATGCTGTGTGCCTGAAGCAAGTTTTGAACTGAGGGCATTCTCACAAAATTTGTTTCCTTGTGAAATGTTCTTTACCACAAACCTATTTTAGTATTTTGCTGGTTAATTAGTGGTCTAGTCTTTCAGATTTTCTCACCCAGCTGGCTTTCACCTCTGATCCTTTAGTTCTCAATCCACTGAAAAGGGAAGCTTACAGGCATGACCCACTGGCATCCAGCTTGTGTGCCCATCATAGCTGATTGGGAATGCAAGCCATTCAGTGACACAAGACACTGTCTACCACAGCTCAGCAGCTCCTAGTCGACTTGCAATTTGACTGACTAGCAGCAGGATGCTGAAAATGGGTGAAAATTGCACATGGGGCCTTTGTGCCAAAATTGTCCGATCTGAAACTAAACAACAGGCCCATCGTAGATGGCCATTTTCTCTCGTGTTCTCCAGCACACATGCCTTCTTACTTTTTCAATACCCAGGGCTTAATGTCTCTAAACCAGACCTCATCACCTGTCTGGAGCAAGGAAAAGAGCCCTGGACAGGGAGAAAAAAAGAACCATCAGGAAAAAATATAGGTAAGTGGAAAGGAATTAAACAACACCCCCAAAAAACACACATGGAATGGATAAGAAAGACAAAGCACAGAGAATGGGATTGCAACTTATTACTAAACTGGAAATGTTTGTTGTGAGTTTTTTCTTTGGCCAGGCCTGGAAATTGAATTCAGGGCCTGATTGATGTCCTTAAGCCTCTTTTGTTCAAGTCTAGTAGTCTCACTCCAGAGCCCAAGCTCCCTTTCTGGTTTTTAGTTGGGTTATTGGACACAAAGAATCTCACAGACTTTTGTCCTCAGGCCGATTTTCAACCACAATCCTCAAAGCTTAGCCTCCTGAAAGCTAGGATGATAGCATGAGTTAACAGTGTCTTTTTCTTGCTTTCTCAGATGAGCAGTCTGCAGACACACAGTCCCCACGTAATGCATGTGGGAGAACCTTCAGGAAATTCTCTGCCCTCACTCTGCACCAGACAATCCACTGTGAAAAGCAACCCTATGAATGTAAAGAATGCCAGAAAACTTTTCGCTACTCCTCGTTGTTGCAGAAGCATCAACGAATCCACACAGGGGAGAAACCTTTCAAGTGTCAGCAGTGTGGCCAGTGCTTTAACCAGCTGTCCAATTGTAGACAACATTTCCGAATTCACACTGGATTCAAACCCTACCAGTGCAAAGATTGTGACAAGTCATTTAGACATGTCTGCAGGCTGAAGGAACATGAGAGAACACACACAGGGGAGAGGCCATACCCATGTCTTGTATGTGGCAAAGCTTTTCGAAGATATTCAAATCTAAAAAGCCACCAACTGATCCACACACAAGAAAAATATCACAGATGCAATGAATGTGATAAATCCTTCATGCAGCATAAGGATTTGATCATCCACCAGCGAATCCACACTGGAGAGAGACCTTACCAGTGTCCCCACTGTGACAAATCCTTTAGACAAATCTCAGCATCTCTGGAACACCAGAGAATCCACACCCTGGAGAAGCGTCATGAGTGCAAATACTGTGGCAAGGGCTTCTGGTACCTCTCCAAGTTCAAACAACATGAGAGGTCACACACCAGAGAGAAACCCTACACATGTGATCAGTGCCACAAATCCTTCAAATACAGCTTCAGCCTTAAAAGTCACCAGAGAATCCACACCGGCGAGAAACCTTATGGGTGCAAACACTGTGGTAAGACTTACCGGGATCACTCCTACTTAAAAAGTCATGGGAGGACACACACAGGAGAGAAGCTCTACACATGTCAACAGTGCCACAAATCCTTCAAATACAGATTCAGCCTTAGAAGGCACCAGAGAAGCCACACTGGGGAAAAAAAACCCTACCAATGCCATTCATGTGGCAAATCGTTTATACACAGCTCACACCTAAGGACTCATGAGAAAATCCACATGCCAACACAACCCTAAAAGTTCAAGGAATGAAGAATGGCCTTTCCACACTCCTTAAGCCAGAAGAAACATAGAGGAAGCTTCACTGGAAGAAAACAGAATAGATAGAGTTCAGAAAAGTTTCCCAGTAAGCCCGGGAATTACAGTAAGCACAGAAACTAGGAAGGAGAGAAGACAGAAAGCAAGGGGATGGATGATATCAGTAAACCGCTGCCCCAGTTGACTAAAACACAAGAATCCGTACACATTGATCAAGTATGGATGGCACAATGGATTGGAAAACATGAGATTCTGGGTTTGAAGTCCAGGAAATGAAGAAAAGAAGGGGAGGCTCAGATTTGGAGGGGGCATGTCTACAGTGGTGGAATGTTCGCCTACCAAGTTTGAGCCTATGTTCAAAAGTAACCCTACACAAAGAATAGACTTAGCTAGGCCCTGTTCACTCACACTTGGACTCCCAGCTGCTCAGGAAGCTGAGATCTGAAGACCAAGGTGTGAAGACAGGCAGGGCAGGAAGGTCCATGAGACTCTTATCTCCCAATTAATCATGAATAAAAATGACTAGAAATGCAGCAATGGCTCAAGGGGTGGAACTCCATCTTAAAGCAAAAGAAGTTCAAGGATAGTGGCCAGGCTCCGAGATGAAGAAGGGAAGGAAATGGTCAATGTGTAAGGAGAAAAACTAGCCTCACCATGGAAGAATGGATGCATATTTCAAGTAGGAATTTTTATAATGTCCAATAATATTTGTTTGGGGATGATGAATAAATAATGTCAAGCATCAATAAACAGTGAAAAAAATTCTCTTTCAAAGAGTGTAAGTATATTACAAACCTGCAGTTCCTAATGTAAATTCGGGGTCACTGAGTTATAAGAGGAAGGGGTAAGAAGGTTTTTTAGTAATTTTAATCACATGTAATTGAAGGGACTTTTGTGACTGTATAATTGTATTTTAATCTGTGTATACCAGGTGTACAGATGATTAATTTATAGTGATTCAATTTATTACTAAATTCCCCTTACTAGGGAATGGATTTTACAGTTTGAAGTCTGAATGTCAATAAGTGAAAGGTTAACCTAGCACTCAACTCAAACTTTTTCTCACTGCTGGCAATGCTAGGGAACCAAGAGTCAGCCAGGTTCTTACACCTGGTATGAAATCACCCCCTCAAAAATGAGTGCCTCCCATAGCGAAGGTCTCCAGGCTCCTGGTTCTTGGAAGGTAGAAGTATGATTGAGGTAGGCAGAAATTCTCCCCAGCAGAGTGAGAAAATCCAAGGACAAACAAACCCAACTCAACTGTAGACACGCAGGGCAGGTGCTCCTGGCCAAAGGCCTAGGCTCTGGGGTCAGGTGAGGCCTAGTATTGCTGCTCTGGCTCTAGAGGCTCCTTCTCCAGCAGGAAAGCCACCATGCTGACCTGGCTCCAGGGAGGACAGAGACAGGCAGCAGCAGCCCCTCTGGTCACATGCAATCACAGGCCCACTGACCACAGACATCTTGCTGAATTCAGGAAGATTTGAGGCCAGTAGCCAACATGGGCTCAGTGCAGCAGCTCTGCTGACGAGGAAGCACCCACCTCACTGGAGAAGATCCACACTTTCATCCTCAAAGGTTCCTGTGCACCACGCTGGTTGGATGAAGTCGATGCCTCGTGATGAATGGTGGGCAAAGACAGAGCCTCTATTCCATGTACATAGAGGTTCAAGGACCACTAATACTCCATGGAACCACTGATATGCCTAAGTGTTCATAGGCCCACTAATATTTCATGTGCATATGTAGTCATGGGAATACTAATACTCCACGTATCCATGTGATCATGTACCTCGAAGGGTCTGTTGAGGGACAGGAGGAGCACCATCTAGTCCCTGAGTTCAAGCCCCAGGACAAGCACAAACCAAATACTGTTAAATCTTTGTAGCCCACAAAGCTACTAGCATTTGAATCCAAGAATTCTTCTTTTATTTTTTCCCAGTCCTGGGCCTTGGACTCAGGGCCTGAGCGCTGTCCCTGGCTTCTTTTTGCTCAAGGCTAGCATGCTGCCAATTGAGCCACAGCACCACCTCTGGCTGTTTTCTATATATGTGGTGCTGTGGAATCAAACCCAGGGCTTCATGTATCGGAGGCAAGCAATTTTGCCACTAGTCCATATTCCCAACCCTACAAGGACTCTTAAAAGGGAAAACAGGCTCTTGACGACCACTGAGACCCCACTTAGCCACTGTAGAGTTGCATGTTGGGAAAGACTGAAGGAGCTCTTCCAGTTCCCTGCATTCCATGTACTGCAGTGCACATCTCAGAGGCTCTGCGTCTGAAGCTATTAGATCTATGAAGCATTGCATGGGAGGCAAGTCTGAGGGAAAACTTCTGGTTGGATGAATTTCTCATTGGAATCTATTTACCAGAGGCCTATGGAGCCAACACCAATAGTCTGTGGAGTATTGCAAGCTGGGAGAGGATGAGTTCGAGGGCCAGCCTTCATGCTTGATGCTGTGGGGAGCGTCATTAGGTGGATGGAGTGGGGGAGCGTGGAGAGGATGGGGTGTCAGCATAGGGTGGATGGGACTGGGTGGCGTGGATTGGTTGGAACATACTTGGTGGCCATCTTCTCTCCTACTCTCAGCAGACATGTTACCCAATTTTGGCAATGCCCATTCCTTAATATCTGTAAACCAGTCCTAATTACCTGTCTTTAACAAGGATGAGAGCTTAGAAAGGGAGAGGAATGGAAATGTCAGGGAAATGTAAGTTAAAATGAACAAAACAGCATTCCAAGAAAACACTGAAACTATTGGTGGTCGTTGGTTTTATATTTGGCTAGTCCAACAACTTAAAGTAGGGGCCTGGGTGCTGTCCCTGAGCCTCTTGTACTCAAGGCTAGTGCTCTAGTACTTAAACCACACACCTCCATTTCTAGATTCGAGGTACGTTAGTGGAGGCTAAGTGTCTCACAGACTTTCCTGCCCAGGCTGTCTTTGAACCATGAGTATCAGCACTCAGACTCCTGAGAAGATAGGATGAGACCTGTGAGCCATAAGGCTTCCCTTTACTTGATGTCTCATTTGGAGAGTCTGCAGAGATGGTCCCCATGGAGTGCATGTGATAGAACCTTCAGGAATTGCTCCAGCCTCACTGTGCACGAGAGAATCCACTGATTAAAGGAATCATCACTCCAGGGAGAATCCTCACTCATGCAGACACCATTACCCACCTCTTCAGCCTCAAATAACAGGAGAGAACGAATGCGAGTGAGAATGTCTTCAAATGTGAGCTGTGCCACAAATCCTTCAAATACATGTCCAGCCTTAGAAGATACCAGAGAAGCCACCTTGAGGACAGGCTTTACAAATGCCACACGTGTGACAAATCATTTATGTCATCCACTTCAAGGTCTGCAGGGAAAGGCACTAGCACCAAAGAAGGAAGGCGGGGGCCCTGAAATGGGAGGGAATGGTCAGGGGTCAGTGACAAAGGAGAGAGCTTGGGCCAAAGCCCAGTGGAGAGCAGAGGCTGGACAGGGCCAGAAGGAAAGAAGGTTTAAAGGACCAATGATTGGATGTACAAAAAGGTAGGTGAGGCCTTAAAGGGGCTAGACTAGGGAAAAGACCTGGGCTTGGGCTGCTTACACAGAGTGGGCTGGGAAAAATCTGGTTTGGCAAGGAGGCAGGCCAAGGAAAGAGAGTAATTCCACAGAGCTTTGCCTGGGGTACACTGGCAAAAGGGATAAAGACTTGGAAGACCCCAGGCCTCGCAGTGGCCTCTAGCCCAAGGCTAGGATGCTCAAGTGGGACTCAAGTTGTTGGTAACAGTGAGGGTGCTGAAAGGCAAGTTCAGGGTGCAGAGGGGAAAGGCAATCACTAGGCTTCCACCGGCAGGGTCAGTGTTTCTATGGTTGGGCCAGGTCCCTGATGGGCTGTACTGGGCTCTGAGGGCGGGGTAAGGGTGTTGGGGGAGGGGCCAGTGAACTTATGGGAAGGAACAGGTAGCTAAGGACTAGGGTGATGAGAGGTAGAGGCAGGATTCTGATAGCAGTGCCAGTGTGTTATGAGAAAGGCCAGGAAGATAGAGGAGGGACCAGGATGAGAGGGACTGAGCCTGGGTGGTAAGGGGACACACCAGCTTCATGGGGGCAAGCTAGGGAGCTAAGGGGTCAAGAGAGTGTGCTGTGGGCGGGGCCGCCCCTGCCCCTCCTCTTGGCTTCTTCTCAGCCTCTGGGTGTTTTCCTAGGGGTTGGAGGCCAGACCTCCCAGGGAGGAGACCCAGGCTCCTCAGCCTGGCAAAGAAGATCTCACTGCAGATCATGATGCACCAATGCACAAAGGAGGTGAAGCCATTGGCCTCTTGGCAAGGAGTGTGGCAAACAGTATCTGAGGAAAACTTTAGGAAATTAAATCTGCCCACTATGAGGAGTAGCGCATTGTGTGCAGTAAAGTGTTAGCCAGGAAGATTGGTGTCAGGCCATTTAAAAAAAAAAAATGCTGGGGGCTGGGGATATGGCCTAGTGGCAAGAGTGCCTGCCTCATATACATGAGGCCCTGGGTTCGATTCCCCAGCACCACATATACAGAAAATGGCCAGAAGTGGCGCTGAGGCTCAAGTGGCAGAGTGCTAGCCTTGAGCAAAAAAGAAGCCAGGGACAGTGCTCAGGCCCAGAGTCCAAGCCCCAGGACTGGCCAAAAAAAAAATGCTGGTTTTCAATAGATAGATAATATACATGTTACTGATTGAAGATGATGCTTTCCTTCAAGGACACTGTAGAGACAAACAAGCAAACACATGAACCTTGCTATCACCTCAGGGACTTCTTACTTGAGGGTTTTCATCGTTCAACATTTAAAATCCCCACCGCCACAAAAATAATCACCACAAGCATTCAGAACTGACATTGTCTGCTGTCTAAACTAATATTACTAGTTTAACAGGATCACTGGACTCTGGTGGGTCACTGCTTTCCTCCTAGCTCCTCAGAAGGCTGAGATCAGAGGACTGTGGTTCCATGACACCCAAGGTTGACAGAATCCTCTGAAAGACTTGTCTGCCATTAACTAGAAAAAAAAAAAAAAAGGAGAAGTAGAGTTGTGGGCGATGAGCAAAGAAGGTGAATAAGAAGGTGAGCAAAGAAGGACGTGCAGTTGGAGCCCAGATATTGGCAGACACAAACGCCAAATGATTCGAAAAAGCTTATTGGACACAAAGCAAAAAGTGACATTGTCTAATAAGAAATGCTCTTATTCACTGACTTCTGAAATGGTCAGGCCTCAGAATAACACCTTCACAGTAACAATACACTTACATATATTTTTAAAATTATTATACAGGCTCTTGTTCTTTATATTCTTTACACAAGATCAAGTAAGTATGGCGATCGACTGCGCCCCTTGCAAAGCCAGTTAAAATTCTTGCATTTCTCCCACTGAAAGGCAGGTCCACTTATGGTGCAGAAAGGAGCACACTTGGTCCCACTTCTTTCTGGTGGGTGTACAGGGAAAGATGATGCACAAGCCCAACCAACCCTGCTGGGGCCATGTACAAGGCCGAATCCCAGGATTATCCAGACTTTCAAACTTCCACATCACCTGACTGCACCCCCAGCAGCCCCCAGACTGCTTCACCTGTGGGTGTGGAAGGGCAGCTGAGGAGGTTTTGCCAATGACTTAAAGGCAGACCCTACAGAGCAAGGAGTGGTTGATTAAGCTCATCTGAGGGAAGCAAGACACCCAAGGAGGGAGCAAGAAGAAGGAAGTGATGGCTGCTTCCCAGGAAACTCCAGCCCAGGTCAAGGTCAGAACCCCAGTTCCTCCTGGAATGTCACATGGTTCAACCTGCATGGGGGTTGGAGAAGTGGCTCAGGGGGTGGAGCTCTGTGCAGAGTGAAAGCCTCAGATACAGATGGGAGTCCTGCTGTTAGACAAGAAAGGAAAAGAAGAGGGCTGGAAAACTGGCCTTTCCACTTTTGCTCCTTGCCTGATGAGCATCTCCCACGGACTTTCTCTGCTTTTCTTCTGCCCACATCAAGCCGACTGTTAGAGATTCTTCTCCCTGCTGAGGAGAGCATTCTCACCATTCTGTCATCCTTGCCCACTTCTCTGTGGACAGAGTCCCACCACGAATCACTCACTCACACGACTACAAAATGAGTCAGCAGGCTGTGAGCTCTGAACATGGGACAGGCATTGCAGGATGCTGTTGCAGTGCATCTTGATTCCTCACCACCCATGGAGAAGGAAATGGGTGGTGATAGTTTCTTCCTGTATGAGGATTCCAATTAATGCCCTTAGAGAATTGGGCACCATGGCTCACACCTGTAATCCTTGCTCGTCAGAATTTGTGGATCATGGTTTAAGCCAGACCAGGCAGGAAATTCGGTGAGATTTTTTTGTTACTGTTGTTATTTCTTGTGACCTTGAAATCAAAGCCTCAGTGAATTGTCTAAGCTCTTTTTGCTCAAACTTAGTGCTGAACCAATTTGGACCAGAGCTCCAATGGCTGTGAATTTAGGATTAGAGTCTCATGGGGGTTCTTTCTGCCCAAGTCTTTTGGAATTTCAATCCTCAAGTCTCAGTCTCCTGAATAGCAAGGATTACAGGCATGAGCCACCGGTGCCCAGCAAGGTAGAGTGTTATATCCAATTCATCACCAAACGGGAAACAGTAAACATGTGGCTCAAGTGGTGGAGCACTACCTTCAACAAAACAACTCAATGACAGTACCCAGGCCATGCGTTCCAGCCCCAAATTTGGCACTCATTTTCAAAAGAACTGGGGGAGCTTTGAAACCGAAGGGCACCTGTTGCTTACAACAGCTCACAAAATGAAGAGGAATTAGAAGATGTCTGATGTTTCAGATGCTAAGTGTAAAAACACTGAGACATACAGGAATTTGTGAAATATAGAAATCAGGGGTGGCTGGAAGCTGGCTTTAAGTTCATTATTAATGAGTGGATTCAGGTGACAGAGATCATTCTATTTCTTTGATGTCCACTGTAGGGCAATGACAATTTTGGCTGATAATTTCTTTGTTCACTGGGATGATGAGTCTGGGTCCAATACCATCATCAAAGATATCCATGGTTAATTTTCTCTTTGCTACTAAATTTGTTCAAATTTATGAGGAGGTGACAAGTTGGCATTCAGCCTGTCCTTTCTTTGTTGATCAAAATGAATAAAAACTTTTTTAAACTACAAAAAAAAATAGTTAATGGGCTTCACTTCCTAGACTAGCTTTGACCGACCTCCCTCATACCTCAGTCTTCTGACTAGGTAGGATTACAGTTGTGAAGCACCAGTTCCTAGATCATAGAAACCTTTTAAAACATACCATGCAAATCCAAATTAACTCTCTTAAAAGGAATCAAATCAAAAGTTGGACAATAGTTATTGCAGTACATTGTAAAATGTGAGATATATATGCATACACACACATACCCATACATATATATTTATATATACACATACACACACATTAGATTAAGAGATTCCATGTCAGAACAATAGACTCCTAATGCTATGTGACATAAAATATAGTAATAAAAAAACAAAGTCTTATCTTGATAACATAATTTTATATCATATATACAATTTCATCTTGTTCTCCTTTCTTATTCTATTCTTATTATACTGTGTACATGGTTTGGAGAATGTGATTCCATATTTTCACGTGCTCAGTTATACGCCTGATAAACCACAAACTATGAAAGTGTGTATTTAAATTCACAAGTTTTGCTCATCTATAGCAGAATCATAACCTTACTTTTGTCAGTTTCCTGTACTATGAACAGAAACTTGTCCAAGTACAAATGCTCATATTGTTATCATTTGTCTTTTCCTTCCTGAGGACAGTTGACATTTGAGGACGTGGCTGTGGAGTTTACACAGGATGAGCGGCAGTGCCTGACCCTGACTCAGCGGGCTCTGTACAGGGAGGTCATGCTGGACAACTACAGAAACCTGCTGTCTGTGGGTGAGGAGCTTCCATCCTACTTCAAGTTCATTCTCAGAATTCCCTTGCAGAATATTTCATATCAGGCCCATCTTTGCTGAGTACTGGTGGCTCCTGCCTGTAATCCCAGCTATTCAGCAGGCTGAGATCTGAGGATCGTGCTTCAAAGCCAGTCCAGGAATGAAAGTCTATTAGACTCTCCTCTGTAATTAACCACCAGAAGCCATCTGTGGAGTTGTAGCTCAAATGGGACAGTACTGGCTTTGAGCACAAAAAACTGAACACAAAAAACGAGAGAGTAACCAGGCCCTGAGGTGAAGACCCAGGATATTCCAAAAGTAAAAGATTAAAAAAAAAAAATTGATCCCTGCTTAGTGCAAGTGCATCTCAGATAACCCCATTTTGAAAACTCCTGAGAACAGGTTGCTGTATAACACACACACATACACCATAGCACACACACATACACAACACACACGTACACACACACACACACACACACAAACACACACGTCAACCGAAACTGGTGGCTGACACCTGTACTCCTAGCTAATGAAGAGGCTGAGATCTAAAGACTTGGTTTAAAGCCTGCCTAGACAGAAAAGTTGGTCTCCCTATTATCTCCAAATAACCCCATAAAAGGTGGAAGTGCAGTTTTGACTCAAAGAGGTAGAGTGCTAACTTTCACTGAAACAGCTCAGGGAGAGAACACAGTCCTAGAAATCAACCACAAAACCAATAAAAAGGAAGAAATAAAAGAAAAAACACTTGTATAACTTCTGATCCTGTATATTTTCCTCTGAGTTTTTTGTTTGTTTGTTTCTTTCTTTCTTTTTTTATAGTCCTCAGGCTTGGACACCCGACATGAGCACTGTTCCTGGCTTTTTCTTGCTCTGGGCTATCACTTTACCAGTTAAGCCACAGTGCCTGTTCTAGCTTTTTCTATGTATGTGGTGTTGAGGAATTAATACCAGGGTTTCATGTATGGGATGCAATCACTGTAATACTGAGCCATAACCAATGACCTACATTCCACTTTGGAAGGTAAATGAATGCTACAATTTATTTTGGCGTGTGTGTGTGTCTGTGTGTGTGTGTTCTCTGTGTGTGTTTGTCCTTATTTATGTAGGTGCCTTGCACTCTCAGTAGATTTGCTTTCTTGTGGATATTCTCAATCCACTCAGAAGGGAAGCTTACAGGCATGAGCCATTGGCACCCAGCTTGCATGCCTATCTTAGCTGAGTGGGAATGCCAACTATTCAGTGACACAGGACAATGTCCTCCACAGCTCAGCAGCTCCAGGTCACCCTGCACATTTGACTCACTGGAAGCAGGATACTGAAAACTGCAGGAGGAAATTGCACGTGGGACCTGCTTGCCACAAATGCCCCTTCTGTGTGGCTGGGAATATGGCCTAGTGGCAAGAGTAATTTCCTCATATACATGAAGCACTGTGTTCGATTCTGCAGCACCACATATATAGAAAATGGCCAGAAGTGGCGCTGAGGCTTAAGTGGCAGAGTGCTAGCCTTGAGCAAAAAGAAGCCAGGGACAGAATTCAGGCCCTGAGTCCAAGGCCCAGGACTGGCAAAACAAAACAAAACAAATAACAAATGCCCCTTCTGTAGCTATACTCCAGGTGCATACGAAGGGCCATATTCTCTTGTGTACTCCAGTGCAAACACCTTCCTACTTTTTCAATGCCCAGGTCTTAATGTCTCTAAACCAGACTTCATCACCTGTCTGGAGCAAGGAAAAGAGCCCTGGAGAAAAAGGAGAAAGCAACCATCAGAAAAAACTATAGGTAAGTGGAAAGGTACTGAACAGCATCCCCAGAACACACGTCCAAAGGGAAGTTAGACAGGAGGCAGAAATTGGAATTGCAATATTTTCCTAAACTGGAAATGTCTGTTGTTGGTTTTTCCCTTGGCCAGGCCTGGGAAGTGATCTCAGGGCCAGTGTCCAGTCCTTGAGCCTCTATGCTCAAGGCTAGTTCTCTAGCTCCTGAGCCACAGCACCCCTTCTCCTTTTTCAGTGGGTTAAGGGACACAAAGAACCTTGCAGAATGTCTTGTATGTGGCAAAGCCTTTCGACAATGTTCACATCTTAAAATCCACCAACTGCTCCACACAGGAGAAAAACCCCACAGATACAATGCTTGTGACAACTCCTTCATGCAGCTTGGGGATATGATCATCCACTAGAGAATCCACACTGGAGAGAGACCTTACCAGTGTCCCCACTGTGACAAAGCCTTTAAACTTATGTCAACATCTAGGCAACACCAGAGAACCCACACTGGGGAGAGACCTTATGAGTGCAAACTGTGTGGCAAGACCTTCCCGTCTGTCTACAGCCTGAAAGAACATGGGAAGACACACATTGGAGAGAACCACTAACATGTGAACAGTGCCACAAGTCCTTCACATCCAGTTCCACCCTTAGGATACACCAGAGAAACTACTCTGAGAGAAAGGTCAGGAGTGTAAACACTGTGGTAAGACTTTCTGCTATATCTCCAACCTGGGAGGACACCCACGGGAGAGAAACACTACACATGTGAACAGTGCTACAAATCTCTTCAAAAACAGCTCAAGCCTCTGAATTAACCAGAGAGGCCACACTGGGAACAGACCCTACAAATGCCATTCATGTGGCAAATCATATACACAGAGCTCACACTTGAGGAGACATGAGAAAATCCACAATCCCGTGGAACCCTAACATTCAGAAAATGAGGGATGGTCTTTCCACACTACTCAAGCTGGAAGAAACACAGAGAAAGCCACAGTGAATGAAACCTACAAACACTGAGAATTCAGAATAGCCTGTGCCAAGGCCCAGGAATTAGAGTCCAACACACACACTATGAAGGAGACAAGACAGACAGGAAGGAGATGGAGCACATCACCTGACCACTGCTCCAGTTGGATAAAACACAAGAATCCATACACATAGCTCAAGTATGGAGAGCAATATAAATTGACAGACATGAGATTCTGAGTTACAATGCCTAGAAAACAAGAGATGAGGGAAACTCAGATTTGGGGACATTTCTTCAGTGGTGGAATGTTTGCCTAGCAAATTTTAGCCTTTAGTTCAAACGTAACCCAACAAAAACAATGGATGTGGCCAAGCCCTGGACACAGTGGCTTAGGTTTGCAATCTGAGCTGCCCAGGAAGCTGAGATCTGAGGATAGCGGTGTAAAGACAGGTGGGCTGGAAGGTCCGTGAGACTCTTATCTCCAATTAATTATGAATAAAAGAAACCAGAAGTACGATAATGGCTCAAGTGGTGGTACAACATCCTTGAGCAAAAGAAGTTCAAGTATAGTCCACAGGACCCGAGATGAAGAAGTGAAGGAAATGGTCAATGTTTAACTAAAGAGAAAAACTAGCCTGACCATGGACAAATTGATGCCTATTTCAAGTAGGAATAGTTAGAATATTCAAAAATATTTGTTGTAGGATAATAAATATTTTCAGTCACCAGTAAAGAGTGAAAACAATTCTCTTTCTAGGACTAAATGTGTCTCAAATGTGCAGTTGCTCAGGTAAATCTCGGGGCACTGAGTTTTAAAGTCAAGGGATAAAAAAGCTTAATTAACCAGTTTCATCAGGTGTAATTTGTGAATATATAATCTGTGTTTTAATGAGGTATCACTTAACAGATGTACAGATACTTAATTTGTTGTGATTCATTTTATTCCTTAATTCCCTTTACTAGGGAGTGGCTTTTAAAGTTGGATGTCTGAATGTCCATAAATGCAACCTGAACCTCGCAGGGATCTCTAGTTTTTCTCTATTCTCACATTGCTAGGGACCAAATGGGCAGCCAGGGTCTTGCCTGATATAATCTCTTCCCCATAACGAAGCCTTAAATCCCATGGTCTACGGCTGAAAATTTTGTGACTGAGAAGATCCACACTCATCCTGAAAGGGCATCTTGTCTTCCCCTACACTGGCTGTAGCAGGGGTTCTGTGCACTGATATGCCTCAGTGTTCATTGGCCCACTGATATTGCATGTTCACATGGGACCATGGGACCAGCTAACTGGAGTGGATGGTCAGGCTGAGACAGAAGGAGCAGCACAGAGTCCCTGAGTTCAAGCCCCAAGACCAGCACACACACAAATTTGTTAAATCTTTCTGGGCAGCCAAATTCCCAGCATTTGAGGGCCAGAGAAAGAACTCTTCAGAGGGGACCAGAGGCTCATGGGGACCACAGAGTCCCAAAAGCCACTGTTGCACTGCATTCTGGGAAAGTCTAAGGGAAGCTCCTGGTTCCAGGAATCTCTGCTCATTGGAGTCTATTTCCCAGAGGCCTCTGGAGTGAACCCCAACAGTCCACAAGCTTTGAATGCTGGGAGAGGATGAGTCCCAGAAGTCAGCTGCCATGTCTGGTGGTGTGGGCTGTGGGCTGGTGGTGGGTGAGGGTGGTGGTGTGGGCAGGTCTTGGTTGGCGGCCTGGCATGTATGGGGCAGGGCGGGTAGCTGGTTGGCGGCCACATTTTGAGAAACCAGATCAGCTCCAATGGAGAGCTAAAGTTGGATGCCATGACCAGAGCAGGTCCAGGTAATGGGAGACAGGACATGAACAGAACAGACACCTGGCATGGCATAATGGCGGCGGAGCTGGCCAGAGCCTTAGCAAGCTGAAGCAAGACACCTTCACCTTGGAGCATTTGAATTGCAAGGCCCCAGTTACATAGTTGGGAGGGTTACAGGGTTACTGGGCACTTAAAGTCTCCACATCAAGGCCCTGCCTCAAGGAATTTGGCACACCCATTACGGGGGGGGGGGGGGGGGGGGGAAGGGGAGGAATGGGACTCCACCTCCAAGAGTTTTTGGAATCTTGATGGAACCAAGTTGGCCCTTTCTAAATTCAATTCTATTGTCCGCCACATGGTAAATGCTAGAGAAAACTTAGGATTTCGCCAACAACAAGAAGAATTTAACTGAATCGCCAAGCTTAACAAACATCAATAACAACAACAGAAAAACTTCTTTTGTGTCTTTCAAACATTAAGTACCTTTGGAAGCAGATACCAGTATCTCCTATATCACAGGCAGGCAGGTAGGCAAAATTGAAAGAGAGACAGAGACAGAGACAGAGAGAGAAAGAGAGAGAGATCCATCTGCCTGAGTGCTCATAGAAGTTGTGTAAGTTGTATAAAATATCAGAGGTCCCATGTCACATAAGCACTGTGGCACTGTGGCTCAAGTGGTAGAGTGCTGGCCTTGAGCAAAATGAAGCCAGGGACAGTGTTCAGGACCTGAGTCCAGGCCCAGGACTGGCAAAAAAAGGCTTTCATACATATATGTTATATGTAGATATAATTATAAATGTATATTTATATATGAACATATATACGCCTCACACTCTACAATGTACAATGAACTAAATATTGTCCCACTTCAGATTTTTATTCTTTTTAGGATCTTTAGTGTGGATATACATGGTGCATTTTACAAGGTCTCTAGGGGCTGAGGATCTGGCTTAGATAAAGAGTGCTCCCCTTGCATGCATGAACCCCTGTTTGATTCCTCAGCACAACATAGTAAAGCCAGAAGTGGCATTGTGGCTCAAGTGGTAGAATTCTAGCCTTGTGCCAAAAGAAGCCAGGGACAGTGCTCAAGCCGTGGGTTCAAGCCCTACCATTGATAAACAATAAGGCTCCTATAATGTCAGTGTTCTGGGTCCAAAAGCACACATCTTTTCTCTTAGCAAAAAGTAAAGTTTGGTCAACTTTCCTGATAGCTTTTGTTGAAAAGAATTTATGGACTCTATAGCATCTTCCACAATTCTGGGTGTTCCTACAAAGTGTTTTCTGCAGAGTATTTTACCTACAAACCACATAATAGCATTTTTCTCAGCAGCTGCTAAAACTTCCCCCAAACAGATCATATTTTTGGACATAAAGTAAACCTCAGTACATATATGCTATTGAAATATTCTCTGTAGTCTGTCAGATCAGAATGGATTAAAACTAGAGTTTAAAGAAACCACACAAAACATTCCAATTCAGGAAGACAGAACAGCATATTGTTGAATGAAGAAAGAAAATTCACCAAGCTCAACAATGTTATCTAATCTACTCAAAAGGTTTCAGGTGCTGGTTGAAACAAGCCTGGGCAGGGAAATCCATGTGACATTGCAGAGAATTGTAACCTCTTTGTAGAGACACTTAATAAAAGTCATGGCTTGTTTACCATCATTGAGGGTTTTTGTTGAAGTCTAGTGCTCACCATGTAAGCGAAAGCTTCACTTCTAGTGGTTGGTTGTGAATTAGAGATAACAGTGTAACTTGCCAGTGCCTGACACTAGTGTTCGTATCCTCATTACTCTTGAGGCTGTGATCTGAGGATCAGAGTTCCAAGCCACCCAGGCAGAAAAAGTCCTGGTGAGAATCTACTCTTCAGTGAACCATACAACACCAGCATTGGCGCTGTGGCTCAAAGAATCTAAGGACTCACCTTCAGAAAAATAGCTCAGAGACAGCTCTGAGGCTCTGAATTCAAGTTCACAAGTAACGAACACAAATCGTCTCAGATTTTCCTGGCTGCTCTGGCTTTGAACCATGATCCTCAGATCTCAGCTTCCAG
Source organism: Perognathus longimembris pacificus (assembly GCF_023159225.1). Taxonomy (NCBI): domain Eukaryota; kingdom Metazoa; phylum Chordata; class Mammalia; order Rodentia; family Heteromyidae; genus Perognathus; species Perognathus longimembris. Next base: position 29,855 of record NW_025961124.1, on the reverse strand, counting down.
AGGAGCAAGGCATACCGTTGTGAGCCATGATCCCCTGTTCTGCAAGGCATTAGTTAAATTCTCATGCAGGAAGAAACTCCCACCATACCATTCCTTCTCCACTGATGTCGCAGGACCTAGTTCCAGTCCAAACAGCACCTAAAAATGCCGGTTACATGTGCAGAGCTCACTGCTTGCTGAAACACTTTGCAGTCGCATGAGTGAGCAATTCCTGGAGAGACTCTGTCCAGATAGAAGTGAGGGGAGGAGGACAGAATGGGGAGGACTTTCTCCTCAGGGAGAAGATTCTCTAAGGATTCAGCTTGATGAGGAAAGAAGAAAGGCAGAAGAAAAAGTCCATGGGAAATGCTCGTCAGGCAAAGAGACAGAAGTAGAGAAGTCAACGTTTTACAGTCCTTCTATTATACTTTTTTATCTTACAACAGGACTGGAACTCCTATCTGACGCTTTCACTGAGCTCTATCACTTGATCCAGGCCTCCAACCCCCATCCAGGTTTAACCCTGTGACATTCCAAGAGGAAGCAAGATCTGACCTTGACCTGGGCTGGAGTTTCCAGGGAAGCAGCCATCATTTCTTCCTCTTTGTCCTCCTTCCTCATGTTTCTGCTCTGGTCAGAGCTGAGCTCACTAGACACTCCTTGCTCTGTAGGGCCTGCCTTTAAGACATGGGAAAACCTCCTCACCTGCCCTTCCACACCCACACGCAGGTGAGCCTGGGTCGCTGGGGGACCTAGGTCCCCCCATCCTTCTCTGTCCCCATATGCAGAGGCAATGAGGAGCTTGGAACTGAAGACTGAGAAAAGACTAAAATGGAGACTGAGGTGAGATCAGGAAGCCGCACACCCACATCTAGATGCCTGGTTCCTGACCTCAGGCAGTCAGGACCAGAGCACTGATGCTCCACCAGGCAGCAGATGGGGGGATGAGTGTCATCTATTTCCACTGGAGAGAATCAGTAAGTGACCAGGCACATGAGGAGCCTGGAGAAACCATGGTGTCCCAGCAGCCAGGAGGGCAGCATGGGAAGCCTGGGGCAGGGATAAGGAATCAGACCGTGAGGACATTTTCATCTGGAAGGGTTGAGCTAGGCAAGGGTGTTTCATGGTTGCCGACTGGCCACCAGTCTCTGAGTGTTCTGGTTGTAACTCTTTCCTGCTGTCAGTCATAAAGACTTCTGGGCGTGCTGAGGCAGAATGTGTGGAAGTTTGAAAGTCTGGAATCAAAATTCTATTAGGCCTGCTTTGCCTGCTAACAGCTGGATTTGTTGGGCGTGGCCATCGCCTCTCCCTGGCCACACACACCAGGAGGAAGTGAGGAGAGCTCTGCCCCTCTCTGCATAACCAGGAGACCTGGATTTCAGTGCCAGAAATGGAAGATTTTTAACTTGTTGTGCATGGGACACTGAAGATGGTGATCGTTTCCTGATATGGAGAGAAAGAATACAAAGAACAAGTGTCTTTATATCAATGTTTAGTAATATATGATAATCTTATTATGAATCTGTTGTCCCGAGAGATGGCCATTTGAGAAATCCGGTTTTGAGTACATTTCTCTTTGCACAGTGTCACTTTTTCATTTAGTTTCAATAAGCTTGTTGAAAGAATTGCTGTTTGCAGTACTGGGCCGAGCACAAGGTCTTCTGCTCCTGCTCATATTTGCTCATCAGCCACACTCCACTTCTTGCTTACTTGCTAGTCAATTGCAGATAATTCTTTCAGAGAATGCTCTCAGTCCAGGGTCACACTGAACTGCAGACATCAAATCTCAGCTTTCTTAGGTTCCAGGAATAAACCAGTGACCCTCTAGTGTCCAGTGATTTTACTAAACTAGTAATATGAATTTATACAGCAGATGATTGCCAATTCGGAGTGTTTCTTGTGATTATTTATTGGAGGTGCTGATTCTAAATTTTCTATGGTGATATTTCAACTTCAAGTAAGAAGTCTCTGAAGTATTCATGTACTTGGTTATTTTAACCATCAACATGCAGGAATGAAACCATCACAACCATACCCGTTTGGGTTCAATTATATCTCTGTGTGTGTGTTTGTGTGTGTGTGTGTGTGTGTTTGTTTGTGTGTTTGCTGCCTCTTTGTTATTGCCCATGAAATGATATAAAAAATTGAAATGTTAGATTTTGACATAATCCTTTTTTCACCGTCTCATATTCCACCATAGAATACACTTCAGTAAATGCTGGGTATGTCACATTGCAAGATAAACTGGTTAAACTCTTCTAACATGTGTAAACTAATTCCATCTTGATTCTTTTCTTTTAACGTTCTGTGTTAGATAGTTCCCTACGGAGTCACAGAAATTATTCTTGAAACTCTGTCTACTTTAAGGAGTAAGTCATCATAAATCAAATAGCAGCTGGTGTCCATGGCTGACTCTTGTCATCCTCGTTACTGAGGAGGCCAGATATGAGGAGCTGTAAGGCCTAGATGAAATATCAAAACAATCTAAGTAATTTAGGTAGCCATAAGTCAATGGCACGAGGATACTTTGACTCATTACTTAAAATGTACCCAGGGCCTTGCCTACATAACTGAGCTTGAATAAAACTGTTTTACTTTCCCACACATAGGGAGTTGAAGTCAGTCCCTCTCAGCCACAGCCAACTGCTAACAATGTTAATGTTAGCATTGTCCCTGCCTCAGGTCCTCAGCTCCTCCCATTAGCCCCCAGATTCACCCATACCTAATGAGCCACTCCTACTCAGTATTAAGACTTACCTACTTTCCCTTTAGCCACAGAGAGAAGCTGCCACCTGGATAAGGTGCAGAAGCTATGTAGCTCCCTCTCCCGTGGGAGCTATGGTCCCACTAATAAACCTTCTTCTCCTGTCTGTGATTATCTCCACATGATTCCCTGGGATATCTGGGACATATCTTTTCATTGGTGCCGAATCCCAGGATAGGTTCTCCTTAGGACCCCTCCATTTCTGGGGGGGTCCAAGCTGTGCCCAGAACCTATTCTGCTATCCTAAGTCCATTCAGAAGAACACCAAGGTAACTACTCCTGACCTAGTTCTCTAATTCCATCCACCACAACAAGGACAGCTTTGAACTTCCAACCAGGGTGAGTGATCATTTAACCGGGGGCTCAAATCTGCTTTTCCCTTGGGTCACAGGGTTCAGAGCTACAAAAAGAAAAAAAAGAAAAAATCTTGGCATTCCCAGGGACCATTAATCACAGGGCTAGGTAGGTCAAGGGAATCAGCATTTGTGGGTGATGACTCCATCGCTGTTTCTTCCCTCACAGTCGACTCCATTTTGAAGTCAACTGAACAGAGCCCCACTGGGATGCAGTGGATTACCTCTAGTTCAGCTCTGCTGCTCACTCATCAAGAGGGGGACAGTCTAAAATGCTTCAAGAAAGCTGCTCAAGTTTGAGCCCAATCTTAAGCCTCATGCAATCAAATTTGACCCCAAATTTGGAACTCCATGAGGCCCCTTATTGTGACATCAGATCTCGAGTATTTTATAGGACTTATATAACTTCTATGAACGCTCAGGCAGATGGAACTCTCTGTCTCTCTCTTGTTTTCTCTCTCTTTGTAAATTCTTCCTACCTGCCTGCCTGTGATAAAGGAGGGGCTGGTACCAGCTTCCAAAGGTACCAATGTTTGAAAGACACAAAAGAAGGCTTTCTGTTCTTGTTATTGATCTTTGTTACGCTTGGAGATTCAGTTAAATTCTGTTTGTTGTTGGCTAAATCCTAAGTTTTCTCTAGCACTGACCAGGTTGTGGACAATAGAATTGAATTTAGAAAGGGCCAACTTGGTTCCATCAATGTTCCAGAAACTTTTGGAGGTGGAGTCCCACCCACCCCCAGGTAATGGGAGTGCCAAATTCCTTTAGGCTGGTCAGGGATGTGGAGACTGTAGTGCCTGGTAACCCTGTCCCCCTCCCCCACCAACTCCTTAGTCTGCCACCTTGCCATTCAAATGCTCCAAGGTGTCTCTGCCCAGCTCTGATGCCATTATGCCATGTCGGGTGTCTGTTCTGTTCATGCCCTGTCTCCCATCTCCTGGACCTGCTCTAGGCATAGCATCCCACGTCACCTCCCCATTGGAGCTGAACTGGTTTCTCAAAATGTGGCTTTTCCGTTTCCTCTCTGGATAATCTGTGAAAATTTTTGTTTGCTGGAAAAGTTTTTGTTTTCTAACTGACCACATGGTTCTAAAATTTGGGCAAAGTAATGTCATTTTGCAACTACAATTCCAGAAAACTTACATGGCCAATTTAAAAAAAATTCTAAGCATGCCCCACAACTTGTGCACAACTGTCTGTCTGTCTGTCTGTCTGTCGGAAAAATGTGTAAAAAAAAAACTGGCATCATGGTTTCAAAATTACTTGCTTTTGACTACTATTTTAACTTACTTTAAGTCCTGTATTAAATTGATCCTTGCAGACTGTAGGTGGTGTCACGGTGAACAGCCTGGAGACAATCCTGACTCCAATCACCAGACTCCAAGCAAAAAAAAAACAAAACAAACAAACAAAAAAACCCAGGTTTTAAACTCAAACTGATTATGTTTGGGTGCAAGCAAATGGGTCTAAGAAAAAGTACAAAAGCTTCAAATATGCAGCACATGGTCAAAGTACAATGATGCAAAACCAGCGTTATTCTTTATTTCCATCTATGCTAAAAGTGGTAGAGTGCTATCCATAAGCAAAAGAAGCACACGGGCACTGCACAGGCCCTGAGTTCAAGTCCCCTCAGTGGCAAAAAAAAAAAAAAAGAAGAAGAAGGCAGAGGTGGCTTTTCAATGAGAAAGTCAGTTTCTTGGACACTGTGAAGTTCCTAATTTCACACATGTTATAAGATAACTATAACAGCCCCTGGAGTGTGAGTCAGGGCTACCTGTGCTGGCTGATGGTGGGGCCCCACCCATGGAGTGATTTCCACCTTCACCCTGTTTGTTCAACTCTAGCTCTGAAAAGTGTGGCTGCCCTCCCCTGCTCACACTTCCTCCCTTAAATGACCTCCCCTGCTGTCCTCCCAGTTCTCCTCTCAGGACTCTGTCTCTGCCCTTCACAGTGTTGCCTGGGTTTCCCAGGTAGGGTCCCTGCGCCCACCTCAATGCTTCCCATGCTGATCCTGCAAGAAGAACCAGGAACCCCGGGGACCTGGCGCCCAACCATCCACTCGCCCTGCCCTTTGTACCCCAGGCTGCCAGCCCAGACCTGCCCACACCACTGCCCTCACCCACCTCTTACCCACAGCCCACACCACCAGCCATGGCAGCTGACTTATGGAACTCATCCTCTCCCAGCATGCAGGGCTCGCAGAATGAAAGGGTTCACCTCAGAGGCCTCTGGGAAATAGAGTCCAATGAGCAGAGATTCCTGGAACCAGGAACTTCCCTCAGATTTCCCAGCATGCAGCGCAACAGTGGCTTATGGGACTCCATGGTCCCCAGGAGCCTCTGGTCCCCTCTGAAGATTTCTTTCCCTGGCATTCAAATGCTGAGAGCTTGGCTGCGCAGAAAGAGTTAACAATTTTTTGTGTGTGCTGGTCTTGGGGCTTGAACTCAGGGACTCTGTGCTGCTTCTTCTGTCTCAGCCTGACCATCCACTCGAGTTAGCTGTGCCCATGGTCCCGTGTGAACATGCAATATCAGTGGGCCAATGAACACTGAGGCATGTCAGTGCACAGGAACCCCTGCTACAGCCAGTGTAGGGGAAGACAAGATGCCCTTTGAGGATGAGGGTAGATCTTCTCAGTCACACAGCTTTCAGTCCTGGACCAAGAGATATAAAGGCTTCATTATAGGGGACCCCAGAATCTTGGGGAGACGTCTTATCATGGCAGACCCTGGCTGCCTCTTTGTTCCCTAGCAATGTGAGAATAGAGAAAAACTAGAGATCCCTGCTAGGTTCACAGTGCATTTATTGACATTCACACATCCAACTTTAAAAGCCACTCCCTAGTAAAGGGAATTAAGTAATATAATGAATTACAACAAGTTAATTATCTGTATATCTGTAATGTGATACCTCATTAAATCACAGATTATATATTCACAAATGACACCTGATGAAACTGGCTAATTAAGCCTTTTTATCCCTTGACCTTAAACTCAGTGCCCCGAGATTTACCTGAGCAACTGCAGATTTGAGATACATTTAGTTCTAGAAATAGAATTGTTTTCACACTTTATGGGTGACTGAAAACATTTATTATCCCACAACAAATATTTTTGAATATTCTAACTATTAGTACTTAAAATAGATAGCATCCGTTTGTCCGTGTTCAGGCTAGTTTTTTTCTTTAGTTAAACATTGACCATTTCCTTCACTTCTTCATCTCGGGTCCTGTGGACTATACTAGAATTTCTTTTGCTCAAGGATGGCTACCTAAATTACTTAGATTGTATTGATATTTTGTCTAGGCCTTAGAGATCCTCATATCTGGCCTCCTCAGTAACTAGGATGACAAGTGTCTGCTACTGACATCAGCTGCTATTTTATTTATAACGACTCTCTCCTCAAGTTGACAGGGTTTCAAGAAAAATTTCCATGACTCCATAGGGAACTATCTAACACAGAAAGTTAAAAGAAAAGAATCAAGATGGAATTAGTTTACACATGTTAGAAGAGTTTAACTAGTTTATCTTGCAAAGTGACAAACCAGCATTTACTGAAGTGTATTCTATGGTGGAATATGAGATGGTGAAAAATGGATTATGTCAAAATCTAATATTTCAACTTGTCAGGGGCTGTGAATATGGCCTAATGGCAAGAGGGCTTGCCTCCTCCTATACATGAAGCCCTAGGTTCGATTCCTCAGCATCACATATATAGGAAATGGCCAGAAGTGGCCCTGTGGCTCAAGTGGCAAAGTGCTAGCCTTGAGCAAAAAGGAAGCCAGGGACAGTGCTCAGGCCTTGAGTTCAAGGCCCAGGTCTGGCAAAAAAAAACCACTAACATTTGAACTTTTCATATCATTTCATGGGCAATAACAAAGAGGCAGCAAACACATACATACATACATACATACACACACACACACACACAGATATAATGGAGCCCATAAGGGTATGGTTGTGATGGTTTCATCCCTGCATATCGTTCGTTAAAACAACCAAGTACAGGAACCTATGTCTCACCTCAGACACTTCTTACTTGAATTTGAAATATCATCATAGAAAATTTAAAATCTGCACCATCAAAAAATAATCACAAGAAACACTTCGAATTGGCAATCATCCGCTCTATAAACCCATATTACTAGTTTAGTAAAATCACTGCACACTAGAGGGTCACTGTTTTATTCCTGGCTCCTAAGAAAGCTGAGATTTGATGTCTACAGTACATTGTCACCCTGGACTGAGAGCATTCTCTGAAAAATTTATCTGCAGTTGACTAGCAAATAAGCTAGAAGTGGAGCTGTGGCTGATGAGCAAAGAAGATGAGCAGGAGCAGAAGACCTTGTGCTCGGCCTAATTCTGACACATACAAACAGCAGTTCTTTCAACAAGCTTACTGAAAGTAAAAGAAAAAGTGACACTGTCCAAAGAGAAATGTACTCATTACTTGGTTTCTAAAATGGCCATCTCTCGGGAAAACAGCTTCATAATAAATATATATTACTAAACATTAATATAAAGACACTTGTTTTTTGTATTCTTTCTCTCCATATCAGGAAACTATCACCATCTTCACGGTCCCAAGCACAGCAAGTTACAATTCTTCCATTTCCAGCACTGAAATCCAGGTCCCCTGGTTGTGCAGAGAGGGGCAGAGCTCTCCTCACTTCCTCCTGGGGTGTGTGGCCAGGGAGAAGGGATGGCCACGCCCAACAAATCCAGCTGTTAGCAGGCAAAGCAGGCCTAATAGCATTTTGATTCCAGACTTTCAAACTTCCACACATTCTGACTTGGCACTCCCAGAAGACTTAATTGAAAGGATAGGTCCCGGCCATACCAGAGGACCATGCAGCGATAATCACAGACAGGAGAAGAAGGTTCATAAGGAGGTTTATTAATGGGGCCATATTCCACAGGAGAGGGAGCTACATGGCTTCTGCACCTTATCCAGGTGACAGCTTCTCTCCCTGGGATAAAGGGGAAGTAGTTAGGTAGTGAGTAGGAGTGGCTCATTAGGTATGGGTGGATCTGGGGGCTGGTGAGAGGCACTGAGAACCTGAGGCTAGAGAAATGCTAACATTTATGACTGACAGCAGGAAAGAGTCACAACCAGAACACCCTGAGAATGGAGAGCAATCTGCAACCATGAAACGTTCCTGGGTAGCTCAACCCTGGCTGCAGAAAATGTCCTCGCCCCAGGATTCCCATGCTGCCCTCCTAGCTGCTGGGACACCATGGTTTCTCCAGGCTCCTCATGTGCCTGGGTCGCTTACTGATTCTCTCCAGTGGAAATAGATGACACTAATACCCCATCCCCTGCCTGGCGAAGCATCAGTGCCCTAGTCCTGACTGCCTGAGGTCGGGGCCAAGCCTCTAGATATGGGTGTGTGGCTTCCTGATCTCACCTCAGTCTCCATTTTAGTCTCTTCTCAGTCTTCACTTCCAAGCTCCTCATTGCCAATGCATATGGGGACAGAGCAGGACCTGGGCCCCCAGCGGCTCCCAGGCTCACCTGCATGTGGGTGTGGAAGGGCAGGTGAGGTGGTTTTCCCAGTGTCTTAAAGGCAGAACCTACAGAGCAAGGAGTGGCTAGTGAGCTCATCTCTGACCAGAGAAAAAACATGAGGTGAGAGGAAGAGAAAGAAGTGATGGCTGCTTCCCAGGAAACTCCAGCTCAGTTCGAGGTCAGATCCTGCTCCCTCTTGGAATGTCACAGAGTTAAACCTTGTTGGGGATGGAGGCCGGGATCAGATGGTAGAGCTCAGGCCTAGAAGTGAAAGCATCAGATAGGAGTTCCAGTTCTACTCCTAGACAAAAAAATTAAAATAGAAGGACTGTAAAATGTTGACTTCTGTAGTTCTCTCCTTGACTAATGAGCATTTCCCATGGACTTTTTCTTCTGTCCTCATCTACTGATTCCTTAGAGAATCTTCTCCCTGCTGAGGAGAAAGTCCTCCCCATTCTGTCCTCCTCCCCTCACTTCTATCTGGACAGAGTCTATCCTGGAATTGCTTACTCACAGGACTGCACATTTTTTCAGCAAGCAGTGAGCTCTGAATATGGAACCAGCATTGCCAGGTACTATTTGGAGTGGAACTAGGTCCTCTGACATCAGTGAAGATGGAAATGTGTGGTGGTACTTTCATCCTGCATGAGAATTTAGATTAGTGACCTTGGAGAACAATGTGTCATAATTCAGACTTGTATTCCTTGCTCCTCAGAAAGCTGAGATCTGAAGATTATGGTTCAAAGCCAGAACAGGCAGGAAAATCTGTGAAATATTTTGTTTCGCACTCGTGAGCTAGAATTCAGAGCCTGGGGCTGTCTCTTTACTATTTTTTCACAAGCTCAGTCCTTAGAAACTTTGAGCCACATCTGCAAAGGTGGTTTTCGAGTGCTTAATTGAAGATGAGAAGTCTCAGCAGGACTTTTTCTGTCAGGTTGCCTTTGAACCTTGATCCATAGATCTCAGCCTCCTGAGTAGCTAGGATTACAAGCCTTGGTGCCGAGTGTGGGCAAGTTAGACTACTCTCTCTAATTAACTACCAAAGAGCAAAAGGTAAGGCTGTGGCTAAAGTGGTTAAGGTCTAACCTCAGTGAAAAAAAACCTCTATGCTAGTACCTAGGCCCTGAGTTCAAGCCCCAAAATTGGTATTCACAAAAACAAAAAAGCAAAAAGCAAAAAAAAAGAAAACAAACAAACAGAAAAACAGCCTTAAGAAAGAAAATGGCAACTGGTGCTTAAAAAAGCTGAGAAATGAAAGAGTATTAGAATATATGTGATTTTCAGAGGCTGAATGTGAAAGCTGAGACAGGAATTTATACAATATAGCAGTCAGGTTTGGCTTGATTCCTGCCTAAAATTGCTTATTAATGAGTGGATTCAGTTGACTGAGTCCTTTCTATTCCTTCTGTCTCTACTGTCAGGACAATGACAATGTTGGCTGACAATTACTTCATTCACTGGGATAATGAGTCTGGTCCAAATGCCATCATCGTAGATAGTTATGGTTATTTTTCTCTTTGCCACCAATAACGAGCAGGCAGACAGCTTCTGGAGTATGTGCGTTAACCACCAATACCGAAGCACAGGTTTCCTCCTCTTCCTCTATTGTGGGGGAGGAGGGCTCTCACCTGTGCTTGATGAAGATGTATTGCCCAGGTACATATCTGAACGTGGGTCTCAGTTCTGTAAGTTTTCACTTCATTCTCTACATGGTTGCATCTTTAGATTTTCAGAAAACAAAACAAAGCCACAGAGTTAGTACTTCTCTACATACTTTGTAAATCCTAAAAGGTACCATAGAGCATATCATACACCTGAAATAATAGCATTCATTTTCATTTTATCATTGTTCTTTTCTCTACAATTTAGTTTAATATAATTTAAGTTTTATTAAGTTTCTATGCAAAGAATTTTCAATTTTATTCAACGTCGCATGGACTTTCCTGCTCAGGCTGGATTTTAACCAGGATCCTAAAACCTTCTGAGTAGCTAACAGTTATGAGCTTGTTGAATATTCCTGCTTTCTTTGATGACTGACTCATCATTCAACAATGTGTTGTTCACTCTCACTGTGTTTGAATATTTTGTGTGCTTTCTTTAAACTCGAGTTTTAATCCATTCTGATTTTTTAGACTACAGAGAATATTTCAGTGTCTTATATGTACTTACCTTTACTTTATGTATGAGAATAAGATTTTTTTTTTAGAAAGTTTTAGGAGCTGCAGACAGAAATGTTATGTGTGGTTGGTGAATAAAATATTCTGCAGAAAACGTTGTGCAGGACCACCCAAGATTTTAGAAGATGCTATACAGTCCAAAACTCTTTCCAACATGTACCACTGGAGAAGCTGACCAAACTTTACTTTTTGCTCAGGAAAAAGATATATGCTTTTCACCCGGAACACTGACATTATTGGAGACATGTTTTCTTTTAATCAATCTTGGACTTGAACTTAGGGCCTGGGCACTGTCCCCGTGTTCTTTCACTCAAGGTTACCGCTGTACCAATTTAAGGATACTTCTACTTCTGGTTGACTTGTTATTTATTGGAATAGACTCTAATGCACTTTAGTGCCCGGACTTCTTTGAAGCCCATGCATCGATTTGAAAGTTCAAAGAAGCTAGGTAGGATAACAGGGGTAAGGATAACAGGGGAAGTGCCTAGCTACTAGAGACCTTTTAAAATGTATCCAAATTAAAGATCTTAAGAAGAAACAAAATCTAAAGTTGGGGGCTGGGGATATAGCCTAGTGGCAAGAGTGCCTGCCTCGGATACACGAGGCCCTAGGTTCGATTCCCCAGCACCACATATACAGAAAACGGCCAGAAGCGGCGCTGTGGCTCAAGTGGCAGAGTGCTAGCCTTGAGCGGGAAGAAGCCAGGGACAGTGCTCAGGCCCTGAGTCCAAGGCCCAGGACTGGCCAAAAAAAAAAAAAAATCTAAAGTTGGATAATATTTAGTTCATTGTTGTACATTGGAAAGGTGAGGTATATTATATATACATGTGCATGTATAAATATATCTATATATGATATATATGTATACAAACACATATCTGAATAGAAGATCCCATGTCAGAACAATATATTGCTCTTCCTATATGACATAAACGTAGCAATTAAAAAACACATACTTATGGTGGCATGTTAATTTTGTCATATATAAAATTTCTACTTATTTATGAATGTTATTATATGTTTAGTATATTGTGCACAATGATTTTGAGAATATGATGCCATATTTTCACATGACTAGGTTATACTGCAGGAAATTCCACTAAGCTTGAAAGTGTGTATTTAAAATCACTCACTTTGATAATCTGTAGTAGAAGGGTGACCTTACTTTGCTCAATTTCTTGACCAGGAATCAGAAATGGCCCACAAGCAAATGCTCACATTGTTATCTTTTGTCTTGTCCTTCTTGGGGACAGTTGACATTTGAGGACGTGGCTGTGGAGTTCACGCAGGACGAGTGGCAGTGTCTGACCCCAGCTCAGCGGGCTCTGTACAGGGAGGTCATGCTGGACAACTACAGGAACCTGCTCTCCGTGGGTGAGGATTTTGTGTCCCAATTTCTAGTTCATTTACAGAATTCCTTTGCAGAATATTTCATGTCAGGGGCAGCTTTCTTGGGTAATGGTGGCTTGTGTCTATAAGCCCAGCTACTCGGGAGACTGAGATCTGAGGATGGACCTTAAAAGCCAGTCTGAGAAGGACAGTCTATAAGACTCTTACTGTATTGAGCCACTAAAAGCCTTCTGTGGAGCTGGGGCTCAAGTGATACAGTGCCAGCCTTGAGCACAAAAGCACAGGGACACTTACCAGGCCCTGAGTTCAAGCCCCAGGACCTTCCATACGTAAAAAAAAAAAAAAAAAAAAAAAAAAACAGAAGCAAAGTGGTGCCAGGTTTATCCAAGTGCATCTCAGATAACCTCATTTTCCGAAGCCAGGGAAAGGGTGCACACACACACACATACACACACACACACACACACACACACACACACATTTTAACCAGACACGGATGGCTCACACTTGTAATCTTGGCTAATGAGGAGGCTGGGATCTTAAGACTGTGCCTTAAAGTCTGCAATGTAGAAATGTTTCTGCATCTATTATCTGCCAATAACTCCATAAAACCTGGAAGTGGAGTTGTGTCACAAAGTGGTAGAGTGGCAGCCATGACTGAAGGAATTTCTGGACAGCACCCAGGCACTGCAATCAACCACACAACCAATCAAAAACAAGAAAGAAAAGAAAAGCACATTTTCATAACTTCAAATCCTGTGCATGGCACTTTGGGTTTTTGTTGGTTTTGTATTGTTTTGGGGGGAGGGTTAGTTTTTTTGTGCCAGTCCTGGGGCTTGCACTCAGAGCTCAAGCACATGCCCTGGCTTCATTTGGCTAAAGACTAGCACTCTTTCTCTTGAGCCACAGCGCCACTTCCGGCTTTTCCTATATAAGTGGTGCTGAGGAAACCAACCCAGTGCTTCATGTATGCAAGGCAATCACTTTACCACTAGGCCAAATCTCCAGTCCCTCCTTCCACTTTTGAGGGAAATGAATGTGTCATTTTATTTTGGAGTGTGTGTATATATACATGTGTGTACATGTATATGTATATACATATATACATGTATATGGATATATATACTTGTGTACATATGTTTGTGCTTTATCAGAAATTCATTTTAGAGTTTTTTTTTACTTAATTACAGAAGTCAATTTATACACTTTTCTCCCCCAATGTCTTTCACCTCTGATCCTTCAGTTCTCAATCCACTGAGAAGGGAAGCTTAGAGGCATGAGCCACTGGCACCCAGCTTGCGTGCCCACCAGAGCTGAGTGGAAATGCCAGCCATTCAGTGACATGGGACACTGCGCCCCACAGCTTTGCAGTTCGAGGTCACCCTGCACATTTGACTCTCTGGCAGGTGGATGCTGAAAACAGGGGTCCACAGTTAAATGGTTCCTGGGCACAACACATGCCCCATCTGGAACTACACACCAGGCACATAGTAGGTAGCCATTTCCTCTCGTGTTCTCCAGCACACATGCCTTCTTACTTTTTCAATACCCAGGGCTTAATGTCTCTAAACCAGACCTCATCACCTCTCTGGAGCAAGGAAAAGAGCGCTGGACATGGAGAAAAAAGGAACCATCAGGAAAAACTATAGGTAAGTGGAAATGAACTAAACAACAACTGCAAAATTCACATGGAATGGATAAGGAAGACAGAGAATGGGATTGCAAGTTTCTACTAAACTGGAAATGTTAGTAGTGAGTTTTTTTCTTTGGCCAGGCCTGGGAATTGAATTCAGCGCCTGAGTGATGTCCTTCACCCTCTTTTGTTCAAGTCCAGTGTGCTAACTTTAGAGCCTGAGCTCCCTTTCTGGTTTTTAGTTGGGTTATTGGGCACAAAGAAGCTCACAGACTTTTGTCCTGAGGCCGATTTTCAACCACAATCCTCAAAGCTCAGCCTCCTGAAAGCTAGGATGATAGGCATGAGTTATCAGTGTCTTTTTCTTGCTTTCTCAGATGAGCAGTCTGCAGACACAAAGTCCCCATGGAAGGCATGTGGGAGAACCTTCAGGAAATTATCTGCCCTCGCTCTGCACCAGACAATCCACTGTGAAAAGCAACCCTATGAATGTAAAGAATGCCAGAAAACTTTTCGCTACTCCTCGGTGTTGCAGAATCATCAACGAATTCACACAGGGGAGAAACCTTTCAAGTGTCAGCAGTGTGGCCAGTGCTTTAACCAGCTGTCGAATTGTAGAAAACATTTCCAAATTCACACAGGAGAGAGACCCTACCAGTGCAAAGATTGTGACAAGTCATATAGACATGTCTCCAGTCTGAAGGTACACGAGAGAACACACACTGGGGAGAGGCCATTCCCATGTCTTGTATGTAGCAAAGCTTTTCAAATATGTTCACATCTAAAAAGGCACCAACTGATCCACACACAAGAAAAATATCACAAATGCAATGCATGTGACAAATTGTACATGCGGCGTGGGAATCTGATCAGACACCAGCAAGTTCACATTGGAGAGAAACCTTATGAGTGCAAACACTGTGGTAAGACCTTCTGTTCTAATCCAAATTGAAAGGACATGGCAGGACACACACAGGAGAGAAGCCCTACACATGTGAACAGTGCCACAAATCTTTCAAATCCAGCTCAAACCTCAGAGATCACCAGAGAATCCACACTGGGGAGAAAACTTATGAATGCAACACTGTGGTAAGACGTTCCGGAATAACTCCAACTTTAAACGTTATGGGAGGAAACACACTGAAGAGAAGTACTACACCTGTGAGCACTGCCACAAATCCTTCAAATATGAATCCAGCCTCAGAGCTCACCAGCGAAGCCACACTGGGGAAAGACCCTACAAATGCCATTCATGTAGCAAATCATTTATACAGAATTCACACCTGAGGACTCATGAGAAAATCCACGTGCCAACGAAACCCTATAAGTTCAAGGAATAAGGAATGGCCTTTCCACACTACTCAAGCCAAAAGAAACACAGAGGAAGCCACACTGGAAGAAAACAGAGAAAACAGAAAAGAGAGAATTCAGAAAAGTATCCAACTAAGCCTGGGCATTACAATGAGCACAGAAAGTAGGAAGGAGAGAAGACAGAAAGGAAGGGGATGGATGATATCAGTAAACCACTGCTCCAATTCGCTAAAACACAAGAATCTGTACACGTAGCTCAAGAATGGATGGCACTATGGGTTAGCAAACATGAGATTCTGGGTTTGCACTCCAGGAAATGAAGAAAAGAAGGGGAGGCTCAGATTTGGAGGGGGCATGTCTACAGTGGTGGAATGTTTGCCCAGCAAGTTTCAGCCTTATGTTCAAAAGTAACCCTACACAAAGAATGGACTTGGCCAGGCCCTGGTGGCTCACACTTGGACTCCCAGCTGCTCAGGAAGCTGAGACCTGAAGAGCACGGTGTGAAGACAGGCAGGGCAGGAAGGTCCATGAGACTCTTATCTCCAATTAATCATGAATAAAAGTGACCAGAAATACAGCAATGGCTCAAGTGGTAGAACTCCATCTTGAAGCAAAAGAAGTTCAAGGCTATTGCCCAGGCTCCGAGATGAAGAAGGGAAGGAAATGGTCAATGTTTAAGGAGACAAACTAGCCTGACCATGGAAGAATGGATACATATTTCAAATAGGAAATTTTACAATGTCCAAAAATATTTGTTTGGGGATGATTAATACATAATTTCAAGCATCAGTAAACAGTGAAAAATTTCTCTTTGAAAGAGTGTAAGTATATTACAAACCTGCAGTTCCTAATGTAAATCTGGGGTCACTGAGTTCTAAGTGCATGGGTAAGAAGGTTTTTTAATCACACTTAATTGCAAGGATTTTCGTGAATGTATAATTGTGTTTTAATCTGTATATACCAGGTGTACAGATGTTTAATATATAGTGATTCATTTTATTACTTAGTTCCCTTTACTAGGGAGTGGATTTTACCGTTTGAAGTCTGAATGGCAATAAATGAATGGTTAACCTAGCACTCAACTCTCATTTATCTCGTTGTTGAGAATGTTAGGGAACCAAGAGTCAGCCAGGGCCTTACCCCTGGTATGAGACCGCCCCCTCGAAAATGAGTGCCCCCCATAATAAGGCCTCCATTATCCTGGTTCTTGGCTGGAAGAAGTGTGATTGAGGTAGGCAGAAATTCTCCCTATCAGAATGAGAGTCTCCATGGACAAACAAACCCAACACCACTGCAGAGACACAGTGCAGGTGCCCCTGGCCTGTAGGCCTAGGCTCTGGGGTCAGGTGAGGCCCAGCAGCGCTGCTCTGGATCTGAAGTCTCCATCTGCACCAGGAAAGCCTCCATGCTGACCCGGCTCCAGGGAGGACAGAGACAGGCAGCAGCAGGGCCTCTGGTCACGCGCAAGTCACAGGCCCACTGAACACAGACATCTTGCTGAATTCAGGAGGATTTGAGGCCAGTGGCCAACATGGGCTCAGTGCAGCAGCTCTGCTGACGAGGAAGCACCCACCTCACTGGAGAAGATCCACACTCTCATCCTCAAAGGTTCCTGTGCACCACGCTGGTTGGATGAAGTCGATGCCTCTTGCTGAATGGTGGGCAAAGTCAGGGCCTCTATTCCATGTACATAGGGGTTCAAGGACCACTAATACTCCATGGAACCACTGATATGCCTACGTGTTTATAGGCCAACTAATATTTCATGTGCATATGTAGTCATGGGAGTACTAATACTCCATGTACCAATGTGATCATATGACCATGTACCTTGAAGGGAGTGTTGAGGTAGGGACAGAAGGAGCACCGTCTACTCCTTGAGTTCCAGCTCCAGCACAAGCACAAACCAAATACTGTTAAATCTTTGTGGCCCACAATGCTCCTAGCATTTGAATCCAAGAGCTCTTTTTTTTGCCAGTTCTGGGCCTTGGACTCAGGGCCTAAGCACTGTCCCTGGCTTCATTTTGCTCAAGACTAGCACGCTACCACTTGAGCCTCAGCGCCACCGGTGCCTGCTTTCTATAAATGTGTAGCTTGGGAATCGTACCCAGGGCTTCATGCATAGTAGGTGAGCACTCTTGCCACTCCAAGCCCTCCAAGACCGCTTACATGGGAAAACAGGCTCCTGATGACCAGAGACCCCACTTAGCCATTGTAGAGTTGCATTTTGGGAAAGACTGAAGGAGCTATTCCAGTTCCCTTCATTCCATATGCTACAGTGCATTTCTCAGAGGAAATGGGTCAGAAGCTATTAGATCTGTGAAGCATTGCATGAGAGGAAAGTCTCAGGGAAAGCCTCTGGTTGGATGAATTTCTCATTGGACTCTATTTCCCAGAGGCCTATGGGGCCAACACCAATAGTCTGTGGAGTATTGCAAGCTGGGAGAGGATGAGTTTAGAAGGCCAGCCTTCATGAATGATGCTGTGGGGAGTGTCATGGGGCGGACCGGGTGGGGAAGCGTGGAGAGGATGGGGTGTCAGCATAGGGTGGATGGGACAGAGTGACGTGGATTGGTTGGAACATACTTGTTGGCCATCTTCTCTCCTGCTCTCAGCAGACATGTCACTCAATTTTGGCAATGCCCAGTCCTTAATGTCTGTAAACCAGTCCTAATTACCTGTCTTTAACAAGATGAGAGCTTAGAAAGGGAGAGGAATGGAAATGTCAGGGAAATGTAAGTTAAAATGAACAAAACCTCATTCCAAGAAAACACTGAAAATATTGGTGGTTATTGGTTTTTTATTTCGCCAGACCATCAACTTAAAGTAGGGGCCTGGGTGCTGTCCCTGAGCCTCTTGTACTCAAGGCTAGAGCTCTAGTACTTGAACCACACAGCTCCATTTCTAGATTTGAGGTATGTTACCGGAGGCTAAGTTTCTCACAGACTTTCCTGCCCAGGCCGACATTGAACCATGATTCTCAGCACTCAGACTCCTGAGTAGCTAGGATGACAGGTGTGAGCCATAAGGCTTCTCTTTTCTTAATGTTTCATTTGGGGATTCTGCAGAGATGGTCCTCACGGAATGCATGTTATGGAAACTTCAGGAATGTCTCCAGTCTCACTGTTTACGAGAACATCCACTGAGAAAAGCAATCACTCCAGGGAGAATCCTCACTCATGCAGACACCGTCAGGCATCTCTTCAGCCTCAAACAACAGGGGAAAACCTACCCTAGTAAGAATGTCTTCAAATGTGAGCAGTGCCACAAATTCTTCAAATACATGTCCAGCCCTAGAAGACACCAGAGAAGCCACCCTGGGGACATCTTTACAAATGCCACACATGTGTCAAATCATTTAAGTCATCCTCTTCAAGGTCTGCAGGGAGAGCCACTAGCACCAAGGAAGGAAGGGGGACAGGGCAGAAGGGCAGTGACAAAGGAGAGAGCTTGGGCCAAAGCCCAGTGGAGAGCAGAGACTGGGCAGGGCCAGAAGGAAAGGAGGTTTAAAGGACCAGTGATTGGATGCTCAAAAAGGTAGGTGTGGCCTTAAAGAGGCTAGACTAGGGAAAAGACCTGGGCTTGGGCTGCTTACACAGAGTGGGCTGGGAAGAATCTGATTTGACAAGGGGGCAGGCCTAGGAAAGAGAGAGTAATTGGACAGAGCTTTGCCTGGGGTACACTGGCAAAAGGGATGAAGCCTTGGCAGACCCCAGGCCTCCCAGTGGCCACTGGCCGGAAGCAAGGATGCTAAAGTGGGGCTCAAGTTGAGGGTCAGAGTCAGGGTGCTGAGCTGCAAGTTCAGGCTGTAGAGGGGACAGGCAATCACTTGGCCTGGAGGGGCTGGGTCATTGTTTCTATGGATTGGGCCAGGTCCCTGATGGGCTGTACTGGGCTCTGAGGGGTGAGGTCCAGGTGTTGGAGGGAGGCAAGAGTGAATTTATGGGAAGGACCAGGTATCTAGGGACTAGGGTAATGAAAGATAGAGGCAGGATTCTGATGGCAGAGCAAGGGTGATATTGGAAAGGCCAGGAAAATAGAGGTGGAACCAGGATGACAGGGACTGAGCCAGGGTGGTGACGGAAAGAACCAGCTTGATGGGGGAAAGTTAGGGTGCTGATGGGTGGGGCCAGCATGCTGAGGGACAGGGCCTGGAACCAGGCCCAGCCTGTGCTCTTGGCTTCTTCTCAGACTCTGGGTGTTTTCCTAGGGGTTGGAGGTCAGACCTCCCAGGAAGGAGACTCAGGCTCCTCAGCCTGGCAAAGGAGATCTCACTGCAGATCATGATGCACCAATGCACAAAGGAGGTGAAGCCACTGTCATCTTGGCAAGGAGTGTGGCAAACAGCATCTCAGGGAAACTTTAGGAACTTAATTCTGCCCAATATAGGGAGTAATGCATTGTGTGCAGTGAAGTGTTAGTGAGGAAGACGGGCGTTGGCTCATTTTCTTTAAAAAAAAATGTGCTGCTTTTTAATAGATAGAGAATATACATGTTAATGACTTAAGATGATGCTTTCCTTCTGGGACACTGTAGAGACAAACAAGCAAACACATGAACCTTGCTATCACCTCAGGGACTTCTTACTTGAGAGTTTTTCATGTCATCCTTCACCATTTAAAATTCCCACCGCCCCAAAAATAATCACCACAAGCACTCAGAACTGACATTGTCTGCTGTCTAAACTAATATTACTAGTTTAACAGGATCACTGGACACTGGTGGGTCATTCCTTTCCTCCTAGCTCCTCAGAAGTCTGAGATCAGAGGACTGTGGTTCCCTGAAACCTTAGGTTTACAGAATCTTCTGAAACACTTATCTGCCATTAACTAGGAATAAAGGAAGAAGTAGAGTTGTGGGTGATGAGCAAAGAAGGTGAGCAAATGCACAGGGCCTACAGTTGGAGCCCGGATATTGGCAGACACAAACGCCAAATGATTCAAAAAGCTTATTGGATACAAAGAAAAGGTGGCATTGTCTAATAAGAAATGCTCTTATTCACTGACTTCTGAAATGGTCAGGCCTCAGAATAACACCTTCACAGTAACAATACACTTACATTTTTTATAAAATTATAAAGACTCTTGTTCTTTATATTCTTTACCCAAGATCATGTAAGTATGGCCATTGGTAGTGCCCCGTGCACAGCCAGTTAAAATTCTTCCATTTCTCCCACTGATAGGCAAGTCCACTTGTGGTGCAGATAGGAGCACACTTGGCCGCACTTCCTCCTGGGGTGTGTGCCCAGGAGAGACGATGTGCAAGCCCATCCAACCCTGCTAAGGCCATGCACAAGGCCGAATGGCAGGATTATCCAGGGTTTCAAACTTCCACACCTCCTGATTCTGCACCCCCAGCAGCCCCCAGACCCCTTCACCTGTGGGTGTGGAAGGGCAGCCAATGACTTAAAGGCAGACCCTACAGAGCAAGGAGTGGTTGATTAAGCTTATCTGAGGGAAGGAGGACACGCAAGGAGGGAGGAAGAAGAGGAGGAAGTGATGGTTGCTTCCCAGGAACTCTGGCCCAGGTCAAGGTCAGAACCCCACTTCCTCCTGGAATGTCACATGGTTCAACCTGCATGGAGGTTGTAGAAGTGGCTCAGAGGGTGGAGCTCTGTGCAAAGTGAATGCATCAGATACAGATGGGAGTCCTGCACTTAGACAAGAGAAGAAAAAACAGGACTGGAAAACTGGCATTTCCACCTCCGTTCCTTGCCTGATGAGCATCTTCCATGGACTTTCTCTTCTGCTTTTCTTCTTCCCACATCAAGCCCACTGTTAGAGATTCTTCTTCCTGCTGAAGAGAGCATTTTGCCATTCTGTCAACCTCCCCCACTCCTCTGTGGACAAAGTCTCACCAGGAACCACACCCTCACATGACTACAAAGTGTGTCAGCAGGCTCTGAGCTCTGAACATGGGACTGGCATTGCAGGATGCTGTTGCAGTGCATCTTGATTCCTCACCACCCATGGAGAAGGAAATGGGTGGTGATAGTTTCATCCCAGGTGAGGATTTCCATTAAAGCTCTTTCTGCTCAAAATTAGTACTGAACCATTTTGGAGGACAGCTCCAATGGTTTTGAATTTAGGATTAGAGTCTCATGGGGACTCTTTCTGCCCGGGTCTTTTGGAATTTCAATCCTCAGGTCTCAGTCTCATGAGTAGCAAGGATTACAGGCATGAGCCACTGGTGTCCAGCAAGGTAGAGTGTTATATCCAATTCATCACCAAACGGGAAACAGTAAACATGTGGCTGAAGTGGTGGAGCATTAACTTCAACAAAACAACTCAATGACAGTACCCAGGACACGAGTTCAAGCCCCCAGATTTGGCTCTCATTTTAAAAAGGGCTGGGAGAGCTTTGAAACCAAAGGGCACCTGTTGCTTAAAATAGCTCAGAAAATGAAGAGGATTTAGAAGATGTCTGATTTCTCAGATGCTAAGTGTAAAAACACTGAGATATACAGGAATTTGTGAAATATAGAAATCAGGGGTGGCTGGAAGCTGGCTTTAAGTTCATTATTAATGAGTGGATTCAGGTGACAGAGATCATACTATTTCTTTGATGTCCACTGTAGGGCAATGACAATTTTGGCTGATAATTTCCTTGTTCACTGGGATGGTGAGTCTGGGTCCAATACCATCATCATAGATATCCATGGTTAATTTTCTCTTTGCTACTAAATTTGTTCAAATTTATGAGGAGGTGACAAGTTGGCATTCAGCCTGTCCTTTCTTTGTTGATCAAAATGAATAAAAAAAATTTTAAACTACAAAAAAAATAGTTAATGGGCTTCACTTCCTAGACTAGCTTTGACCGACCTCCCTCATACCTCAGTCTTCTGACTAGGTAGGATTACAGTTGTGAAGCACCAGTTCCTAGATCATAGAAACCTTTTAAAACATACCATGCAAATCCAAATTAACTCTCTTAAAAGGAATCAAATCAAAAGTTGGACAATAGTTATTGCAGTACATTGTAAAATGTGAGATATATATGCATACACACACATACCCATACATATATATTTATACATACACACACATTAGATTAAGAGATTCCATGTCAGAACAATAGACATCTAATGCTATGTGACATAAAATATAGTAATAAAAAAACAAAGTCGTATCTTGATAACATAATTTTATATCACATATACAATTTCATCTTGTTCTCCTTTCTTATTCTATTCTTATTATACTGTGTACATGGTTTGGAGAATGTGATTCCATATTTTCACGTGCTCAGTTATACGCCTGGGAAACCACGAACTATGAAAGTGTGTATTTAAATTCACAAGTTTTGCTCATCTATAGCAGAATCATAACCTTACTTTTGTCAGTTTCCTGTACTATGAACAGAAACTTGTCCAAGTACAAATGCTCATATTGTTATCATTTGTCTTTTCCTTCCTGAGGACAGTTGACATTTGAGGACGTGGCTGTGGAGTTTACACAGGACGAGCGGCAGTGCCTGACCCTGACTCAGCGGGCTCTGTACAGAGAGGTCATGCTGGACAACTACAGGAACCTGCTGTCTGTGGGTGAGGAGCTTCCATCCTACTTCAAGTTCATTCTCAGAATTCCCTTGCAGAATATTTCATATCAGGCCCATCTTTGCTGAGTACTGGTGGCTCCTGCCTGTAATTCCAGCTATTCACCAGGCTGAGATCTGAGGATCGTGCTTCAAAGCCAGTCCAGGAATGAAAGTCTATTAGACTCTCCTCTGTAATTAACCACCAGAAGCCATCTGTGGAGTTATAGCTCAAATGGGACAGTACTGGCATTGAGCACAAAATACTGAACACAAAAAAAGAGAGAGTAACCAGGCCCTGAGGTGAAGACCCAGGATATTCCAAAAGTAAAAGATTTAAAAAAAAAAAATTGATCCCTGCTTAGTGCAAGTGCATCTCAGATAACCCCATTTTGAAAAATCCTGAGAACAGGTTGCTGTATAACATACACACATACACCATAGCACACACACACATACACAACACACATGTACACACACACACACACATCAACAGAAACTGGTGGCTGACACCTGTACTCCTAGCTAATGAAGAGGCTGAGATCTAAAGACTTGGTTTAAAGCCTGCCTAGACAGAATAGTTGGTCTCCCTATTATCTCCAAATAACCCCATAAAAGGTGGAAGTGCAGTTTTGACTCAAAGAGGTAGAGTGCTAACTTTTACTGAAACAGCTCAGGGAGAGAACACAGTACTGGAAATCAACCACAAAACCAATAAAAAGGAAGAAATAAAAGAAGAAAATAACACTTGTATAACTACTGATCCTGTATATTCTACTCTGGGTTTTTTGTTTGTTTGTTTGTTTTTTGCCAGTCCTCAGGCTTGGACTCCTGGCACGAGCATTGTTCCGGGCTTCTGTTTGCTCTGGGCTATCACTTTACCAGTTAAGCCACAGTGCCCCTTCTGGCTTTTTCTATATATGTGGTGTTGAGGTATTAACCCCAGGGTTTCATGTGTGGGATGCAATCACTATAATACTGGGCCATAACCAACGACATACCTTCCACTATGGAAGGTAAATGAATGCTACAATTTATTTTGGCATGTGTCTGTGTGTGTGTGTGTGTGTGTATGTGTCTGTGTGTGTTTGTCCTTATATATGTGTGTGCCTTGCACTCAGTAGATTTGCTTTCTTGTGGATGTTCTCAATCCACTGAGAAGGGAAGCTTACAGGCATGAGACACTAGCACCCAGCTTGCATGCCCATCTTAGCTGAGTGGGAATGCCAGCCATTCAGTGACACAGAACACTGTATCCTACAGCTCAGCAGCTCCAGGTCACCCTGCACATTTGACTCACTGGCAGCAGGACGCTGAAAACTGCGGGTGGAAAATGCACATGGGACCTGCTTGTCACAAATGCCTCTTCTGTGGGGCTGGGAATATGGCCTAGTGGCAAGAGTGCTTGCATTTATACATGAAGCACTGTGTTCGATTCCCCAGCACCACATATATAGAAAACGGTCAGAAGTGGCGCTGTGGCTCAAGTGGCAGAGTGCTAGCCTTGAGCAAAAGGAAAGCCAGGGACAGTGCTCAGGCCCTGAGTCCAAGGCCCAGGACTGGCAAAACAATTACCCTTCTGTAGCAACACTCCAGGGGCATACGCAGGGCCATATTCTCTTGGGTACGCTGGTGCAAACACGATCCTACTTTTTCAATTCCCAGGTCTTTTTTTTTTTGCAAGTATTGCTTTTGTAGTTGTTTGTATTTTTTTACCCTATATGCCACTGTTTACCAGTATACATGGTTTCCAATATACTCAGATAAGATACAGAGATAGTATAGGTACAACCACAGGAAGGAGATACAAGAGGATCATCAATAATAGAAGCTACAGTTACACATAGCATGTTGACAGTAGTTACAACAGTGATGTAACAATCGTTTCCATAACATGGAGTTCATTTCACTCAGCATCAACTTATGTGTTCATAAGTGTATAGCTATTGGGCTCTTGTGATCGTCTGCTGTGACTAGCCTAAATCTGTGCTAATTATTCCCTATAAGGAAGACCATAGAGTCCATGTTTCATTGCGTCTGGCTCACTTCACTTAGTATATTTTTTTTCCAAGTCCTTCCATTTCCTTACGAATGGGGCAATGTCATACTTTCTGATAGAGACATAAAATTCCATTGTGTATATGTACCATATTTTCCTGATCCATTCGTCTACTGAGGTCAATGCCCAGGTCTTCATATCTCTAAACCAGACCTCATCACCTGTCTGGAGCAAGGAAAAGAGCTCTAGAGAAAAAAGAGAAAGCAACCATCAGGAAAAACTATATGTAAGTGGAAATGAACTGAACAGCAACCACAGAACACATGTCCAAAGGGAAATTTGACAGGAAGCAGAAATTGGGATTGCAAATTTTTCCAAACTAGAAATGTCTGTTGTTGGTTTTTTCCTTGGCCAGGCCTGGGAAGTGATCACAGGGCCAGTGTCCAGTCCTTGAGCCTCTTGTGCTCAAGGCTAGTTCTCTAGCTCCTGAGCCACAGCTCCCCTTCTCCTTTTTCAGTGGGTAAATGGACACAAAGAACCTTGCAGACTTTCATCGTCGGGCTGACTTTCAACCCCAATCCTCAGATCTCAGCCTCCTGACCGGATAGAATGATAGGCGTGAGCTATAAGTTTCTTTTTCTTGATTTCTCAGATGAGCAGTCTGCAGACACACAGTACCCAGAGAAGGCATGTAGGAAAACATGCAAGAAATTCTCTGCCCTCACTCTGCACCAGAGAATCCACTGTGAAAAGCAACCCTATGAATGTGAGAAATGTGGGAAAACTTTTCGCCAGAACTCTGTGTTCCGGAAGCATCAGCAAATCTACACTTTTTGAGTGTCTGCAGTGTGGCGAGTGTTTTAAGTATCTGTTCAGTAATAGGAGACATTTCAGATGTCACATGAGAGAGAATCCCTACCAGTGACCGGTGTGTGGCAAATCCTTTAGATGGAATTCATTTCTTCAGACACACAAGAGAATCCATGCTGGAGAGAAAACCTACCAGTGCACAGATTGTGGAAGGTAATTTAGACATGTCTCCAGGCTGAAGGAACATTAGAGAACACACATGGGAGATAAGCCATACCCATGTCTTGTCTGTGGCAAAACCTTTCGACAATGTTCACGTCTTAAAATCCACCACAGGAGAAAAACCCCACAGATACAATGTATGTGACAGATCCTTCACGCAGCTTGGGGATATGATCATCCACTAGAGAATCCACACTGGAGAGAGACCTTACCAGTGTCCTCACTGTGACAAAGCCTTTAAACTTATGTCAACATCTAGGCAACACCAGAGAACCCACACTGGGGAGAGACCTTATGAGTGCAAAGTGTGTGGCCAGACCTTCCTGTCTGTCTGCAGCCTGAAAGAACATGGGAAGACACACATGGGAGAGAAACCCTACACATGTGAACAGTGCCACAAGTCCTTCACATCCAGTTCCACCCTTAGGATACACTAGAGAAACCACATCGAGAGAAAGCTCATGAGTGTAAACACTGGTAAGACCTTCTGGTATATCTCCAACCTCAAAGAACATGGGAGGACAGACACACGAGAGAAACCCTACACACGGGAACAGTGCTACAAATCTCTTCAAAAACAGCTCCAGCCTCTGAATTAACCAGAGAGGCCACACTAGGAACAGACCCTAAAAATGCCATTCATGTGGCAAATCATATACACAGAGCTCATACTTCAGGAGACACAAGACAATCCACAATCCAGTGGAACCCTAAAGTTCAGCAAATGAGGGGTGGTCTTTCTACACTACTCAAGCTGGAAGAAACACAGAGGATGCCACAGTGAATGAAAACCTACAAAAACTGAGAATTCAGAAAAGCCTCCTGCCACACCCCTGGCATTAGAATCCAGCACACACACCATGTAGGAGAGAAGACAGACAGGAAGGAGATGGAGCACATCACCTGACCACTGTTCCAGTTGGATAAAACACAAGAATCCATACACATAGCTCAAGTGTGGACAGCAATATAAATTGACAGACATGAGATTCTGAGTTACAATGCCTAGAAACCAAGAGAAGAGGGGAACTCAGATTTGGGGGGCATTTCTTCAGTGGTAGAATGTTTGCCTAGCAAATTTGAGCCTTTAGTTCAAAAATAACCCAACAAATCAATGGACTTTGCCATGCCCTGGACTTGGTGGCTCCCGTTTACAATCTGATCTGCCCAGAAAGCTGAGATCTGAGGATGGCGGTGTAAAGACAGGAGGAAAAGTTCATGAGATTCTTATCTCCAATTAATTATGAATAAAAGAAACCAGAATTACGATAATGACTCAAGTGGTGGTACAACATCCTTGAGCAAAAGAAGTTCAAGTATAGTCCACAGGACCCGAGATGAAGAAGTGAAGGAAATGGTCAATGTTTAAGTAAAGAGAAAAACTAGCCTGACCATGGACAAATTGATGCCTATTTCAAGTAGGAATATTTAGAATATTCAAAAATATTTGTTGTAGGATAATAAATATTTTCAGTCACCAGTAAGGAGTGAAAACAATTCTCTTTCTAGGAGTAAATGTGTCTCAAATCTACAGTTGCTCATGTAAATTTCGGGTCACTGAGTTTTAAAGTCAAAGGATAAAAAGGCTTAATTAACAAGTTTCATCTGGTGTAATTTGTGAATATATAATCTGTGTTTTAAGGAGGTATCACACAACAGTTATACAGATACTTAATATGTTGTGATTCATTTTATTTCTAAATTCCCTTTACTAGGGAGTGGCTTTTAAAGTTGGATGTCTGAATGTCAATAAATGCACTGGGAACCTAGCAGGGATCTCTAGTTTTTCTCTATTCTCACATTGCTAGGGAACAAATGGGCAGCCAGGGTCTTCCCTGATATAATCTCTCCCCTATAATGAAGCCTTAAATCCCATGGTCTATGGCTGAAAAATTTGTGACTAAGAAGATCCACACTCATCCTGAAAGGGCATCTTGTCTTCCCCTACAGTGGCTGTAGCAGGGGTTCCTGTGCACTGATATGCCTCAGTGTGCATTGGCCCACTGATATTGCATGTTCACATGGGACCATGGGACCAGCTAACTGGAGTGGATGGTCATGCTGAGACAGAGGGAACAGCACAGAGTCCCTGAGTTCAATCCCAAGACCGGTACACACAAAAAATTGTTAAAACTTTCTGGGCAGCCAAGCTCCCAGCATTTGAGTGCCAGAGAAAGAACTCTTCAGAGGGCACCAGAGGCTCATAGGGACCACAGAATCCCAAAAGCCACTGTCGTGCTGTATTCTGGGAAAGTCTAAGGGAAGCTCCTGGTTCCAGGAATCTCTGCTCATTGGACTGTATTTCCCAGAGGCCTCTGGAGTGAACCCCTACAGTCTGGGAGCATTGAATGCTGGGAGAGGATGAGTACCAGAAGTCAGATTCCATGCCTGGTGGTGTGGGCTGTGGGCTGGTGGTGGGTGAGGGTGGTAGTGTGGGCAGGTCTTGGCTGGCGGCCTGGCATGTATGGGGCAGGGCGAGTAGCTGGTTGGGGGCCACATTTTGAGAAACCAGATCAGCTCCAATGGAGAGCAAAAGTTGGATGCCATGACCGGAGTAAGTCCAGGTGATGGGAGACAGGACATGAACAGAACAGACACCTGGCATGGCATAATGGCGGCAGAGCTGGCCAGAGCCTTAGCAAGCTGAAGCAAGACACCTTCACCCTGGAGCATTTGAATTGCAAGGCCCTAGTTACAGAGTTGGGAGGGTTACAGTGTTACTGGTCTCTTAGAGTCTCCACATCCCTGCCCTGCCTCCAGGAATTTGGCACACCCATTACCTGGGCGGGGCGGGGGGGGGGGGAGAGGGGGAAACACCACCTCCAAGAGTTTTTGGAACCAGGTTGGCGCTTTCTAAATTCTATTCTATTGTCTACCACATGGTCAATGCTAGAGAAAACTTAGGATTTAGCCAACAACAAGCAGAATTTAACTGAATCTCCAAGCTTAACAAATATGAATAACAAGAGCATAAAACCTTCCTTTGTGTCTTTCAAACATTACCTTTGGAAGCAGGTACCAGCCACTCCTATGTCACAGGCAGGCAGGTAGGCAGAATATATATACAAAGAGAGAGAGAGAGAGAGAGAGAGAGAGAGAGAGAGAGAGAGAGAGAGCGATGCATCTGCCCGAGCACTCATAGAAGTTATGTAAGTCCTATAAAATATCAGAGGTCCCGTGTCAATTAAAGGGGCCACATGGAGTTCCAAATTTGGGGTCAAATTTGATTGCATGAGGCTAAACATTGGGCTCAAACTTGAGCAGCTTTCCTGAAGCATTTTACAGTGTCCCTCACTTGATGAGTGACCAGCGGAGTTGAAGTACAGGTAACCCACCTCATCCCAGTCAGGCTCTGTTCAGTTGACATCAAAATGGAGTCGACTGTGAGGGAAGAAATAGCAATGGAGTCATCACCCACAAATGCTGCCTCCCTTGTCCTACCTAGCTCTGTGACTAATGGTCCCTGGGAGTGGGGCTCGGAACTTCGTGCCAAGATTTTTCTCTTTTTTTCCTTGTTTTTTTTTTTTTAATTTTATGGCTCTGAAGCCTCTGCTCTATGACTCCAGGGAAAATCGGATCAGAGCCCCTGGTAAAAATGATCACTTACCCTGGTTGGAAATTCAAATCTGTCCTTGTTGTGGTGGATGGAAGTAGAGCACTGGGTCAGGAGTACTTACCTCGGTGTTCCTCTGAATGGACTTAGGATAGCAGAATAGGTTCCGGGTGCAGCTTGGACCCCCCAGAAATGGAGGAATAAATCCACCTGTGAACTTATCCTGGATTCGGCACGAATGAAAGGATATGTCCCGGACATCCCAGGGAACCATGTGGAGATAATCACAGACAAGAGAAGAAGGTTTATTAGTGGGGTCATAGCTCCCACAAGTGAGGGAGCTACATAGCTTCTGCACCTTATCCAGGTGGCAGCTTCTCTCTGTGGCTAAAGGGAAAGTAGGTAAGTCTTAATACTGAGTAGGAGTGGCTCATTAGGTATGGGTGAAACTGGGGGTTAATGGGAGGAGCTGAGGACCTGAGGCAGGGACAATGCTAACATTAATATTGTTAATAGATGGCTGTGGCTGAGAGGGACTGATTTCAACTCCCTATGCATGGGAAAGTAAAACAGTTTTATTCAAGTTCAATTATGTAGGCAAGGCTGTGGATACATTTTAAATAATGAGTCAAAGTATCCTAGCACCACTGACTTATGGCTACC